>NW_026853231.1:0-193401 GCF_026571515.1 Ruditapes philippinarum
TCTATCTATCTATCTATCTATCTATCTATCTATCTATCTATCTATCTATCTATCTATCTATCTATCTATCTATCTATCTATCTATCTATCTATCTATCTATCTATCTATCTATCTATCTATCTATCTATCTATCTATCTATCTATCTATCTATCTATCTATCTATCTATCTATCTATCTATCTATCTATCTATCTATCTATCTATCTATCTATCTATCTATCTATCTATCTATCTATCTATCTATCTATCTATCTATCTATCTATCTATCTATATCTATCTATCTATCTATCTATCTATCTATCTATCTATCTATCTATCTATCTATCTATCTATCTATCTATCTATCTATCTATCTATCTATCTATCTATCTATCTATCTATCTATCTATCTATCTATCTATCTATCTATCTATCTATCTATCTATCTATCTATCTATCTATCTATCTATCTATCCTATCTATCTATCTATCTATCTATCTATCTATCTTCTATCTATCTATCTATCTATCTATCTATCTATCTATCTATCTATCTATCTATCTATCTATCTATCTATTATCTATCTATCTATCTATCTATCTATCTATCTATCTATCTATCTATCTATCTATCTATCTATCTATCTATCTATCTATCTATCTATCTATCTATCTATCTATCTATCTATCTATCTATCTATCTATCTATCTATCTATCTATCTATCTATCTATCTATCTATCTATCTATCTATCTATCTATCTATCTATCTATCTATCTATCTATCTATCTATCTATCTATCTATCTATCTATCTATCTATCTATCTATCTATCTATCTATCTATCTATCTATCTATCTATCTATCTATCTATCTATCTATCTATCTATCTATCTATCTATCTATCTATCTATCTATCTATCTATCTATCTATCTATCTATCTATCTATCTATCTATCTCTATCTATCTATCTCTATCTATCCTATCCTATCCTATCCTATCTTATTAAATTTTCAGCCAGTTACTCACATTGCTTATGACATTTTCAGCCAGTTACTTAATTGCACTTCTTATTATTAATACATTTTCACAAATAATGAACATACATATTTCTATTAATTGATTTTAATGATGATATTCGGCAATTTATATTATGCCTATTATGGCGAGATATCGACAGAATTAAATTTACCTATAATAAAACAGTTTTTGTGAGTTGGTGTAAATTCTGTAATATATTTTCAAGTTACAATTATTAAAATGAGCCGTGTCATGACAAAACCAACATATACTACTCCCCGCGGGTACCGCGTCCTTGCCTATTCCGGTGCAATCAGAAAATGTGTTTCTTTACACACTGAACGGGACCAATTGAATGATTCCATCATTAAAGTGAAAGTGGAAGTGCTGCTTTTTTAATTTGGATAAAAATTGTTAGAAATATTTTCATTTTAAATAAATTTCTGTCATTGATAGGAAAATCCAAAACTACCCGAGTGTGTTGGAAATATTTTTAAATTTTACCCCACATTTACCAGTTAAACTGATAATTTCATGTTCTGACAAGTGAAGGTCGTCTGCTGAAACTGTAGTGACGTCATATTTTATTGAGAAAGTTCTACTGAAGCCAAAAAGGGCCATCAATTTACATACCACGGTACCATAGTGCTCTCCGTTTAAGCTGCCATTCAAAACATGGCTGAATGACCATAGATGTTTCTAATTTAAATCATTGAGTTATTCTATGAATGACAGGTGTATTTTAAAGGCAAGATGTGACAGTTAAACACAATTTATTAAAATAGTAAATACGAGTTCTTTTTATGTGTACAATTTGCTGGAAATAATAAGAACAGTGGTACCATAGGGGACCATCCTAATGGGTTTGCAACCAGCATGGATCCAGACCGGCCTGCGCAGTCTGATCAGGATCCATGCTGTTCGCTATCAGTTTGTCTACTTTTTATAGGGGTTGTAAGCGAACAGCATGGATCCTGATCAGACTGCTCGGAAGCGCATGCTGGTCTGGATCCATGCTGGTCGCGAACCCATTATGTTTGGTTTGTCGCGACACGGCTCAAATTACTTTGTCATTATCTAGTGCCTCGGGGCCTGGCTGATTAACATTCTAAAATATCTAAATTTGTTTCAAATAAAAAATAATAATTACCAAATCCAAGCTTTGTGTTTATTTCAAAGCAGGACATCCCCTTCGTTTTGTTGTTGTGTGTTGTTCCATATGAAACCAAATTTACAGCTCCTCACTCTAAATTCGAACACATAACGTACAGATAGCCACCCAAGCCATTTTGCAGCTCCCCCACAATGTTGTCGCTTGTGAGAATAATGTTCCAGGACGACATTCCTTGAGCTAAATTTCTAACTAAACGTCGAACTCAATCACCCGTCTAGCTTTTCTCCACCCACCTGCCGATCCCTTCTGTCGGTGTTCATAAATTGGACAATTACCAATTTTGCACTTACAAATGCTCAATACGTGAGGGTTATTATGATCCACAAGAATATTAGGTTCTTTTCTCAACTTGCGTTTGTTTTTGGCCTTGTAACGGCCTTTTCTGTCTCTTACTTTCATTTTCACTTCTGCGGTCTATTTTCTGAAATCGTGACGTCATATAGGGGTTTCCCAACCTGGTTTCACAGCAACGGGGTTTTTACGAATTATCCGTTTACAAACAACATATTCTTTTTGATAATTTCATTTTCATTTTATCAAAAACTAAAATTCTATTTGTACTGGATATAATTATATGGATAATTTATTCATTTATAAATAAAACATAAATCTGTTTACGGAAACAGGCGAGAGGTAACGGATGTGCCGATAAGTTACGTAGAATGCCGACATGGCACGGAAAAACCAGATTCCATTACAGGGATCTTACCTTAAACTCAGTCTTTTGTTAAACTTAATGTTCTCAAAAAGCCTTGTGTGAAGAACACACTGAAATCCGCTTAGTTGAAAAATATCTAAAAACAAAAAGTTAAAAAGAAATAAAGAACGCTATACTTTTTTTAGTGCTTGATAGAAAATTTTACATTAGGCCATAGAAAATTAATCTTTAGACTCTCATCCAGGTTTCAAGAAATAATTGGGGCGGGTGGGTGGAATTTATAATTTATAATTTATTTTATCCATCACTTTTAAGACCTGAAAAAACAGTAATGTATGAATAAACAAAAGTGTTTAAATAAAAAATTTTCAAATATATTGATGAACGTCGCATCATTTCCACCCAGATTTTGATCAAAACTAAACCCAAACCAATCACAAACAGTTTTCTTGTTTACTGCATCATATATTTCACATAAGACGAACATTTTGACAATTTTACTGATCGAAAACGAACGTATTTAAAATCTTGATCACTAGACGCTGTAAATCTCAGTCTGATTTCTATGCGTTCATCCCTTGAATATTCGACCACGATTTTCGGACGAATTTTCGTCCACAGACGTCTGCGAAATGAACAATTTTTTTTATGAAAATAAATTATTTTGGAGCGGAAAGATTTTGATACGGGCGGGCGAGGATGAGAGTCTAAAAATTAATTTTCTGTGGCCTTATCAAGGCTCTTTGACTATGTTCAATTGGGGCAAACAAATTTTTCAGATCCATATGAAAGTTATAGATCTTTGAGATTGACCTATTATGCTCTCAAAAAAGTGTTTAAAATTTCAACTCTCTTCAAAACCAGATGTCAATGGAAAATGAAAATATTTGAGGTGGTACACCAAAAGGCAAATAATATTAGTTGGTATATAATAAATGTAAATATGAGTCTAAAAGGGGCATTAGAGTAGAGTTACTTCCTCCTGTGTACAGGTTGGGGGGCATGATGGTGAACAAGTGCGCAAAGTTTCAAAGCCATATTTCAATGGACATTGAAAATATTTGAAAGGGTACGCAAACTTTAACAAAAGTGGTTACGTCAACACTCGAGTGAGTTAAAGGGACTCCTTTGAGGTATTTTGACATGATGGGACTGAAAATATTTTTTCCAAATAAATGTACCATTTGATGTAGGTTTAGACCACTAATCTTTGTGCAAAATTCAGATCATTTGCGCACTACGTTTTTTCCAGAATAATTATTCAAATTGTAAAAAATGACCCAAAATTAAAAGCGTTTAAACGCTTTTCACTCAAATTGGGCTAAGAAAATCATTAAAATACGATTTTCAATTTATTTCATAGTATATTTCTTAACTATGTTTGCATATATTTCTGTTTAAAGTGCCCCAGCTCATTATGTAAGAAATTTAACTGTTATGTTTTTAGGCTTTTAAACCTCAGTGGAGTCCCTTTAAAACTAGGAATTAGCTCTATTTATTCTTCTTAAATATCTAGTCAAGGTAACAATGCCTTTTAAAGGATTTAATTCAGGGTCAATTCAATTTCTAACTATAATCAGAGAGCCAACACTCTACCACTATGAGAAAGGGATGAATAATGAGTAATTGATGTAAACAGATAATGAAAGGATACTGAATTTGAGCTATATTAAACTGACTTGCCTATCTTTCAATCTTATCATTTTAGGGAAAATTTCAAAATATATACTAAATGAATTGTGAACAATGATCAGACAATTTTTGTGGATATCACTATAAAATCTATCAACTTCATTAAAATTTTCTTCCCCTCTGCTTTTATCATGGCTTGGGACATGCTAGTTATTAAACTAGGCAGCATTGGAAGAGTTAAACCTCAGTACCATGTTTAGTGTGTTAAATGGACTTAAATCCATCTTTCAATTTAATTACTTTATTTTTCAGAAAATTTCAAAATATGTTCTGTCTGAATTAAGTGAACAGTGCAGACCATGATAAGAACATTTTTGTTGATTTCGCTATAAAATCTATTAACTTCATTTCTTCCCCTCTGCTTTTATCATGGCTTGGGACATGCTAGTTATTAAAACTATGCAGCATTGGAAGAAATAAACCTAACCAGGCTTAGTATGTTAAATGGACTTATATCCATCTTTCAATTTAATTACTTTATTTTTCGGAAAGTTTCAAAATTATGTTCTGTCTGAATAGTGAACAGTGCAGACCATGATCAGATAATTTTTGTTGATTTCGCTATAAAATCTATTAACTTCATTTCTTCCCCTCTGCTTTTATCATGGCTTGGGACATGCTAGTTATTAAAACTAGGCAGCATTGGAAGAAGTGTAGTCATAGTATACGTCGAACGGTTTATACGCGCGACTGAATGGACGTTTTATTTTTATTTTATATTATTATTATTATAACGCGCTACACTTCTCCCACCATTCAGTTAACGAAGCTTAATTATGTTGTTGGTATGTGATTTGTTTGTTTTTCTTATTTGTTTTTTTTTATAATTAGTATTTTTATGTTTTTATTATTATTTCTTTTATTTTTTTTTTTTATAATTAGTATTTTTATGTTTTTATTATTATTTCTTTTATTTTTTTTTTTTATAATTAGTATTTTTATGTTTTTATTATTATTTCTTTTATAATTTTTTTTATAATTAGTATTTTTATGTTTTTATTATTATTTCTTTTATAATTTTTTTTAATTACTATTTGTATTATTATAACTTTTTTTATAACTTTTTTATGTTAATTTTATACCTTTTTTTATATACACATTTTTCAAGCATATTTTTATAACACATTTGTTTACATTCTGGTATATTTTTAAAATTCTTTTAAAACATTTATTTTTACCACCTTTTGCACCATAACTTTTCATATTATATAGACAATTCATAGCATATCATACCAATGTTAACATATGTGTTAACCCTTAGAATTGACCATCTTTGTGCTTAAAATTTCTAACTCTAGAACAGAAATTGCATAAAGACACATGATGAGCTCTGAACCGAAAGTTAGTATGTGCATGTTATACCAACATCAAAGATGCACAATTTTTACCTAAAACCCTTTTTTAAATTATAATTTTGCGATATTTTTTTTTACCAAACATTATTCATATCATCTTATGAAATAATGGGGAATATTATGGAGCATACAGCCTACCAGAAACAACTTTAATATTATATTCTTTATTCACATTCTCATACAAGTATTTTTATACCCAAGTTTTTATTTTTACTATTAATTAAAAAAACCTTTGACATGTTAAACGGGATTTCTCGCGAAACAGCCAAACAGGAACCAGATACAATTTAATACCCTTTTATGATACCTTTTTCATACAAATTATTCATACAAGTTATTTTGATACACACATTATTTTTTACAAATCACATCTTACTAATCTTTCTTTAACCCAATTTTATACCCATGTTTTATACACACTTTTTATACCTTTTTTTATACACAATTTTTATACCAATATTTTATGTATACACATTTTTATACACAATCTTATACACATTTTTGAAACTCACTTCTTTGACATGTTTACAGTTAAACTATTATTTGTGATATTTTCCAATCCTTTTTTTGCATTTAATACCCATTATGCATTTAATACTGATAGTGAAACAAAGATATCACCGAGCCGACCAGTAACAAATCTATATCCATTTATTTTACCAATTTTCATACAATTTTTTATACACATTTTCTTCAATATACATCCTTTTACATATAATAAATAAAACCTGTTTGGCATGCGCAAAATACATGTATTAATAATCAGAATGTGGCGGGAATGTTTGTCAGTATACAATAAAAATTAAACAAAAAACGCCGAAGAATGCTATGTCGCGCGAAGTATGTTACGTCGAGCGGCTGGTCAACCTAGTCCGTAAAATTCAACATCAACCATAATCATCAACACGATTACTAGCAAGTCATGTGGGAGCAGGGTAATAAAACGGCCAGGTGTCTAAATTATCAGGAGCAATTATGCATACAAATCATCAAAATAAAAATAAGCAGGCAAATAACAAAGGCATTCAATACGATAGGCTAATGAAAAATGCAAATGACACAATAAAGTTGTTAAATATCAACACACCTGCACGCCATTTCTTCCATCTTCGTCATGCGACTCTCACTCCTAAATAGGTTCTTAATTCTTCTTCTTTTTCTTCTTCTTCCAGTAAAACCTGTGACTGAGAGATCAAATTTATTTTCAAACCTTTTATACATGATTTTACGTAGAGAGTATGGACCCCCAGCCAATGTGCGGCTGAAAGACCAGATTTTTAATACCTTTTAACACATGTTTTTATGTTGAGAGTAAGGACCCTCTGTAAGACCATATTTTTTTTATACCTTTTTACACGTTTTAACCTCGAGAGTATGGACCCACAGCCAACCTGCGGCTGAGAGACCAGATTATTTTATACCTTTTTATACATGTAGTATGGACCCCCAGCCAAACTGCGGCTGAAAGACCAGATTTTTTTAAAACCTTTTTATACATGTAGTACGGACCCCCAGCCAACCTGCGGCTAAGAGACCAGATTATTTTATACCTTTTTATACATGTAGTACGGACCCCCAGCCAAACTGCGGCTGAAAGACCAGATTTTTTTAATACCTTTTTATACATGTAGTACGGACCCCCAGCCAAACTGCGGCTAAGAGACCAGATTATTTTATACCTTTTTATACATGTAGTACGCACCCCCAGCCAACCTGCGGCTAAGAGACCAGATTATTTTATACCTTTTTATACATGTAGTACGGACCCCCAGCCAAACTGCGGCTGTAAGACCAGATTTTTTTATACCTTTTTATACATGTAGTACGGACCCCCAGCCAAACTGCGGCTAAGAGACCAGATTATTTTATATCTTTTTATACATGTAGTACAGACCCCCAGCCAAACTGCGGCTGAAAGACCAGATTTTTTTAATACCTTTTTATACATGTAGTACGGACCCCCAGCCAAACTGTGGCTAAGAGACCAGATTATTTTATACCTTTTAATACATGTAGTACGAACCCAGCCAAACTGCAGCTGAAAGACCAGATTTTTTTTATACCTTTTTACATGTTTTAACCTCGAGAGTTAATGGACCCACAGTCAACCTGCGGCTGAGAGACCAGATTATTTTATACCTTTTTATACATGTAGTACGGACCCCCAGCCAAACTGCGGCTGACAGACCAGATTTTTTTATACCTTTTTACACATGTTTTATGTTGAGAGTATGGACCCCCAGCCAACCTGCGGCTAAGAGACCAGATTATTTTATACCTTTTTATACATGTAGTACGGACCCCCAGCCAAACTGCGGCTGAAAGACCAGATTTTTTTATACCTTTTTATACATGTAGTACGGACCCCCAGCCAACCTGCGGCTAAGAGACCAGATTATTTTATACCTTTTTATACATGTAGTACGGACCCCCAGCCAAACTGCGGCTGAAAGACCAGATTTTTTTTAATACCTTTTTATACATGTAGTACGGACCCCCAGCCAACCTGCGGCTAAGAGACCAGATTATTTTATACCTTTTTATACATGTAGTACGGACCCCCAGCCAAACAGCGGCTGAAAGCCCATATTTTTTCATACCTTTTTACACGTTTTAACCTCGAGAGTATGGACCCACAGCCAACCTGCGGCTGAGAGACAAGCTTTTTTTGTTATACCTTTTAATACCTAATGTATTTATAATCAGAATGCGCAGGGAGAGTTTGTCAAATAACATAAAAAAAATAAACAAAAAACGCCGAAGTTATCTCGCGCGAAGTCGAACAACACGATTACTAGCAAGCCAAGTGGGCGCAGGGTAATAAAACGGCCAGGTGTCTAAATTATCAGGAGCAATAATGTATACAAATCATCAAAATAAAACTAAACAGGCATATAACAAAGGCATAGGATAGGTTAATAAAAGGACACAATAAAGTTGTAAAATATCAACACACCTGCACGCCATTTCTTCTTCCATCTTCGCCATGCGACTCTCCCTTCTAAACAGGCTCTTCTTCTTTTTCTTCTTCTTTCAGTACTGTACATACCTGAAAAATCACAATAAAGTTGTAAAATATTAACACACCTGCAAAATCAACAGAGAACGCCATTTGCCCTCTTCTCCGTGCGACGTTCCCTCCTAAACTGGTCTTTTCTGTGCTCAAATGATCACGTGACCTGTAATGTGTGAAGCGGGAAAATTGTCCGGTTTTTTTCGCCGAACCTCGGTCAACTCTGACCTTTTCATTATAGAAAACAACAATACATTTTTCTAAGTGTTCTTTTGTTAAAATAAATATGTTGGGGTCGCAACTTTTCGGCCCTTTCCGTCAGTCTTCGGACACGCAAACAGGACGTTTCGATCCCAAACCAAATCGGCCCCAGTAGAAAAATCGGCCCCTGGACGTTTCGGCCCTTTTCAGCGAGACGTTTCGGCCCTACTATAGTATATTGCTTGATTGATATTATGGCTTCTGTTTCCTTTTCATGGTAAAATTATATGACCGAATGTTTCGATTTTCACGTGCATGAACAACTAACTCTCCTTACCTGATACATTTAATTAAGGAAGTGGCTAGCCGTACGGGCCCGTACGGCTAGCCAAAAGTTCTAGCCGTACGTGAGTCACGTACGTCTAGCCAGGACACACTGTATTGGCTAGCCGTACGGCACTTTTCAAAAATTTATGGAAGGCGAAAGTACATATGTTTATTATGACTTTAAGCGAGGATTTTAGTCAAGAATGTTTACTTTTTTTATAGATTAATCAACGTGTTGGCTTCAGTAAAGAATAAATGTTCGTACTTTAATTGTCATCTCAAGAGGTCGAGAAAAATAGCGTTTGGATGCAGTTAAATAACATCAATTGAAATAGTTTACAAATTTTGATAATAATCCTTTTTTTGTTTCATTAAGTTTAATTTTTAAATGAAAAACAAAACAAAACAATAAAACACCGAAAAAAGTTGTTGTTGGGCTCTGATAATTGTGTCAATTACCGACGGTATAGAAGTTTGTCCATCGTCCATCATTAAGGAAAGTTTGCATTATTAAAATTATTTTTTCCTTTTCACCGTTTTTCTTATATTCTTATTATTCCCCTCCGATCATTATTTATTCGATCCATGTGCTTAATTAACAGATTTAACATTTCATCTTTCATACAAATCATAAAATTAAGGACGTTATAACATGCAACTTTTCTTGACACTTAATTTTATTAAGATAGCCTATACGTATACAACGCTTACGTACTGTATTCGTATTCATTTTTTTTTTATTTTTTTTTTTGCAAAATTGCGGAGCATCTTTATTAAAGTGAACACATGTACTAGGACAAATGCGGAGATTTGATTAAAAAAGTCGTTTAAAGACACAAAATAACATATGCATTTTCGACTTCCATATAATTTTGAAAAGTGCCGTACGGCTAGCCAGTACAGTGTGTCCAGGCTAGTCGTACGTGACTCACGTACGGCTAGAACTTTTGGCTAGCTAAATGTGTTAGATTTTTCAATATCAAGGAAATAATTTCGAGTAGCTATTTATCGTGAGATATTTTTAAACATTGAAGTTAATTAACATTAAATGCAACAAGTATCTAATCTTTGATGGTTTACACACTCTTATGGTATAATTCCGTTTTATAATTCCTTAAAAGCTAAATGAAAAATGTGGCATTCCCTTGAATTGTAGCAAACAAACACTTTACCATGGATAATAAAAATATTATTTATAATTAGACATGTTTTATAATTAGTAGGTTATTTTATTGTTTTGTAATTGATACGGATGAAGATAAATAAATTACATAGGTTTATTTAAAAATGGTTGTCAAACATATTTTCAAACCCCTTTTTTCGATGAGTGTCACAATTTAAGCAGAAGAAAATAAAAAAATCGGTTCTGTACTGGCTACAAATACTAAAGAGGAAGTTAGCTGGTGAAAATTAGAAACATAGACCTTACAATTTATCTGAAAAAGAAAAGTGAACTTGAAAACGAGTCTGGCGAATGGTTTTCTCTCATGCAAAGTTTAGAGCATTTTTAATTCTGACTACGTTAATACGTCATGGAATGTTATCGTTACATTATATTTTTAGACTGTAAACTACATGTATACTTATTTTGAAAATGTGATAAACAGAATATTTTGTTCTCATATTTTCTATGACTTAATTCATTGAAGTCATTGGTTGAATAAAGTAGTAATATTTTATGAAACGTGTTCAATAAATCAGAACCCACAGCGATCTTGAGGAAAAACCCGGACACTTAAAAGACTGTTGTTAACTTAATTCTGACACTAAGCTTCATTTTAACAAAATGTTAGGTTTTATATACATGCAAAATAAAATCACGTCCCTTGTTGTCGCAATATAAAGCCCAAGAAAAAAAGTAATCAGAGAATGAGCATCTGAATAGACATTTCTATCGTTGTCCATTTATCTGTCGTCACATTAAGTAAACCCCAGAAAAAAGGAGCCCCTCTACGGGCATGCTCTGGAGTGGGGATATCTAAACACGCACTGTGCATGTATACGATTAAACTCTGACAGAAAGGTCCCCAAACTATAATACACTTATAAATTGGTGTTCCTCAGTATGATAATATAACACAGTGACATTTTAAACTGAGATTGTTCTTCATAATCAATAAGTATGTTTTGTTAATCTTCACGAGTATCTCTTTTATTTGTTTGTTGTTGAACCTGGAACTAAGGTCTTTTTACGTAGAATAGTCTACCAATGAAATTTTCAATGGAAGGTAAATAGTTCTAAGCAGAACGCCAGCATCTTTTTGTATTATTTCAAATACCAAATAAACACGTTTCTTTAATGTCAAGTAAGACATATGTGATATGGTTTTGCCAGTAAAACATTAAAAGTAAAATTCAGTCGTAAAATTACCGAGAACGGCCATATTTTATTCACGGCTTCTGCACCTTATACTCCGACGCCGCTGCGATGGACCCACCACTTCTGCGAAAAGCTATGGCCAGTGTGTTTAACTTATTGTACTTATTATATTTAACTTTTCCGATCATTGAAGATCGTTCAGCACGACATTATTGCTGTGTTTGTGGTATTTTTTAGTTTTTACTTTTCAGCATATTTTTTACTTGGTGGTGGTTCCAATGTGCACTAAACGAGAAAACAATGTGCGGAAGGTCTGAGGTTATGAAGCCTGCATATCACAGATAAGACGTCAAAACCATACGCCGATTTTAATGGCACTAACATGTCACATTGAAAGGTTCCCATGATACTCCCGTAATGAACACATCTTTTGTTTTTTTTGTTTTGTTTTGGGTTTTACGTCACATCGACACATTGAATCGCGACGTTCCAGTTTTTTACTGGTGGAGAAGACCTCAGGTCCCTTCGTGCATTATTTCAGGCACGAAGGGCACCTGAGTAGAACCACCGACGTTCCGTGCTAGCTGATAGCCTTCCTCACATCGAAAAGAATCAAAATTACCCACAGCGTGGGGGGCAAAATGTAAACGGACTTAACCACTCGGCCACGGACGCCCATGAACACATCTTGATGTATCTAAAATTAAAAATACACCATTTTTATGTTTAAAAAATTCTGCTAAAGCCGATGCTAGGGGGCGTGGGACGGTGGTTTGCACTTGACAGTACCGTCTATGAACAGGCTCAATCAAACCGAGCCTTCAACATTTTCAATTTTGCCTTGTTAGGTAGGGATTCTTATTTTCTCTATTTTAGTAACACAAGTAATGTCTTAGAGGAAAGTAGCAAAAGCCTCAATACAAGGTTCATTTTCTCTTTCTAAATGAACGTATTATCTTATGACAATACTTATCATGCAAACATTTATAACTAGTCACCTTTAACTATGTAATTAATCCTTTCTCCAGCATGTAAATATTACACCATTCTTTTCTGTTGTAAAATTACATGTATGAAATCCACGATTTTCACGTGCATGGACCCATCAACTCTCCCTACCAAAAGAAACTAAATAATCTTTATAAAGGTCACTTAGTTGATCCTAATAGTTTATAATGAAATATATATTTGCGCAAAGAACTCGTTGATAGTAAAATACAATTGATTATACCCTTATTGTTTATGTGTAACGAACTATTTCATGATACAGACAATAAAAGTATTACATAACTCATTTTAGATACAATTTATGTGTGTTTTTTATTACGTACGGCGACATTGTATTTTCCCTCCGACATGTACATGTACTATTCCATTCCATTTTTTACAGGTATGACATCTCTCTAGCAGACAACACGTAAAATTGGAAACAATATGGCATTTTTTCATAGCTTATTGTAATAGTTTTTATTTGTTTGGGTCGTCAGACCAAACAAATAATGGTAGCGAAATTTCAGAGTCTGATGCTGTTAATTGCAAATGCCGAAAGTAGGCCGCTTTTTTATTTTATTTTTATTTTTTCGGTTTATTTATACTCGGCGGCCCGGAAAATTCCCTATGTCGGGAAATTTTTATCCTTGCCGGGCCAAATAAGGTAAACTCAGCGGGGACGTATTTTTAAGTTTAAAAACTTCCGTAGGCCCCTTCTTTGTTTTTGTTGGGGTTTTGAAAGGGTAGACAATATGGGCAGGCATATGTTCCCTACTGAAAGATAAAAAAACGGGTTCAAATTTAAAAACCTCCCGAGTTAGTCAGAAGGGAACCAAAAACCGGGTTTTAAAATGACTTGAAATTGGGCCTGCCCTGTGGGCCCTTTTCCCCCGACGTGCACGCCTCTGGGGGGTTTGGGGATTTTGGGGATTTTTGAAGCGGTTATTCCCCAAAATGTAAATAGGCGAAAAAAAAAGGGAGATATGCGGTAAAAAATGGTCAAAGAAGGCCCCATTAATTTTTAAAACAAAAAAATTCCAATGGTCGAAGCATTTCTAAAATTTGTTTCCATCCTTTATAGATATACATGCTTATAATAAGCTCCATGATTATTAACATCTGTGGTTTAACAACAGTTAGCGTCGAAATAATAAGGGTTACAAACCCTAATTTAGAATAATATGGTTTTCTTCAGGCGTTTTACATATAACTTCACCGTGGCCGAGGGGTCTGGAGTTCAAATCCAGGAAGGCAACTCTTTTTTTTTCAAATTGTTTAAATCAAATAAACATTGAATTGAATATCAGTGTAGCAATTAGTCTTAAAGCCAATTAACTACAATTAAAACGCCGGAAAGCACTGGTGGCAGTATACAATCAAAGCACAGAAGGCGCTGAATTTGTTTGGGTCTCAGAATGTAAGAAAGGTGCGTGAGATTATATGTTTAGTGCCACCAATGCTTTCCAGCGTTTTAATTGTAGTAAATTGGCTATAAGACTAATTGCAACACTGATATTCAATCCAATGTTTATTTGACTTTAACAATTTAAAAAATGAGTTACCTTTACTGGGATTTGAACTCCAGACCTCTCGCTTCCTAAGCGAGCCCGAAAACCCTTCAGCCACGGTTAAATTTATGTGAACGGCCTGAAGAAAACCATATTATTCTAAATTAGGGCTTTTAACGACTTTTAACTGTTGTTTAACACAGGTGTAAATAATCCTGAAGCTTACTATAAGCATGTATATTTATAAAGAATCAAAGGGCTTCAAGTTCTTTGGTATTTTCTGATCTTTGCAATCTAAATCGTACTGTTTATCTGTATGCATTTTCCTGTATAAGTTTATTTTTATGTATTATAATTCATTTTGTAAGGCACATACGGAATTCTGCATAACTAGAGTTGCATCAAAAAATCATTTATGTACTTTTTTTACGACAGCCACACTTTATCCTTGTAAATCATGGCTACTTCCTTAACAAAAACAATTAAAAAAAGAATTTAACAAAAAAAAATTACCTCGAGTGGGATTCGAACTCGAGACCTCTCACTCACTAAGCGAGCGCGTTACCACTGTACCACGGAGAAGTTATACACAGGATGTCTGAATAATATTAAGTCATTCTAAATTTAGAACTTCCATTGCATTCAGGTTTGTAATCCTTATTAATTTCGAGGTATTTTGTTCAGGGTAAACCTGTTGTTTAAAATTGAAGTAAATATTTTAGCGAAAATCCTCTCGCCCAAACAGTCCAACATGTAGAATCTATATATTCCACTACTCGGTTTGTGTAGTATTCGGTAATCTACATGGCTAAAAATAGTATTTTCATTGATAAAATCATATTCATCCGCGTAATTTGTGATTGTGCATTTATTGACAATTCTATAAGCCAACGCTATTGTTTAACTTTAAATGCGTTGTAATTTGTTGGAAACTTGTAACGAAATAAAATATTTCTTTCTTTTAAATCGCTAGTTTTAAGCTGTTTTGAGAACTACTTGTTGTTAGGTTTGTCATAAACTTCTGTGTCAGAGATTGAATTTCCGCTTTGTATTTAGTTATTTTCGATCAGAAAATACCAGAAAACAATATTAGAAATCTTCGACCATTCGGGAATTACTTTGCTTGAAAATTGATGCGCCTGTCTTTGACCATCTTTACGCAGTGATCTCCCCTGAATTTTTCGGCTTTAGTGTACATACAAAAGGGAAGTAACCGCTTCAAAAAAGTGGACTACTTTCGGCATTTGCAATTAAGAACATTAGACTCTGAAATTTCGCTACCATTATTTGTTTGGTCTGACGACCCAAACAAATAAAAACAAATTGGTTTATAATCTCACAACCTTCACCTTTCTGACATTCTGAGACCCAAACAAATTCTGCGCCTTCTGTGCTTTGATTTTTTCTTTTGTAATTTTTCATTGCTATTCATTATTACCCTGATCAGGGGAGAGAACTGGAACATTATGTTCTCATAAGTCTACATAGATTACTCGCCACTGGGGAATCATTCATTTCCAGGATGACAGATGAAATAACACTAAGTAACGTCATATTTGGCTATATAGTAAAAAGTTTATGTGAGGTAATATAAAACAAAATGAAAACATATATGTACAATTTACAGATAATACAAGTTTAAAATGTTGTTTTGTAAAAAACGCAATACTACCAGGGCATGTCTTTAACATACATTTCTGATACTACAAAATTAACATTGAATATATACAAGGAGACGATTAGCTATAGATCATTTAAAGCTAAATGTTATTACTATTTTGAAAAATTTCGATGCATATCATTAAAGCTGAGATGAAATAATTAAACACAACAGGTTTTATTATACAATCAATATAACTTGAATATAAAAGTTCCTGTCATTACATAAATATACAACATACATTAATTACAGTTATAATGTATTTGTGTGTCCAGTTCCATAACTCTGGCACCAATGGGCACTATTAGATAGTGTAAAATTATCGACATAGGTCAGTTATATACCTTAAAGGACACATGCATGCAAAATTTAAACGAAGTTTACTGTATGGTTTACGAGTTATGGACATTTTTCTGATCTTAGAAGGGCTCTTTTTCAGGAATGAGGAAACTCGAAACAATCTATATCATCTGTAATATATTGACTCGCTTTTGGTCAACTAGTATTAGCTACTAGCTGATAAGCCCCGCCTAACTTCACCTGACATCACCTCTCTGTAGGATTATTAGTAAATAGATTTAGAAACCGAACAGCTGCGTTGTTTAATCTCTCTACCCATGATTGTCCAGTAACTATGATATAGCAGACATTACATCATACTTATGAAAAAAAATTTCTATTGACCTTTGTTTAGAAACAAATCACGCAAGCAGACATCGTAAAGCCTCATACTTAAGAAGAATATTTTTAAATTAATATTTTCGTTGTTTTATGTGTGTGTCGCGATGGCCCTATCGGACACCGTAAATTTGCGATTGTTTTTCAATAAAATAAATCAATAAAATATTGCGTCTACAGTACAATAGCTTTAAAATTAAACTGTACATCAGTAACAATATCACTCAAAATAGACCATTTCTTTAATCTAACAGTGAATAATTTTTTAAAAAAGAAAGAAAATAAAAACAACTTATTGGCGTGATACCTATATAATTATAAACACCGGAGTTAAATATCCTTTGAATTCATTGGAATAGTTCACAAAATTTCTACATGCTCGGGTTATGCACTGTTACCGTTTCCCACCCACAGCATTTTGAAATGAACGCATGAATTTAGGATAAATTGTAAAAAATTATTATAAATACCATATAACTTTGAATTTAAAAAAATGAGAAAAAGATGAGGGTATTTGTTTTGATTGTTGTTGTTTTATTAATGCGTAACAATGAAAAGGCTTTAATGCATGTAATATGCAAAGCCGTGTGAATTTAATTACCGACACGTAAAAATCTTCAACGATATGTGAAAAATAAGCTTGGACGCAAGTTTTATCATAGCTTGTACTCAATTATTACCCTGCGCATTTTGAGTAATTACTATACCTTAGTTTGATAGGTATCGTCACTATTTATAGGCAAACTTTCTATCATCATCATCATTAAATTATCTTTCAGTCTAATAGTGAATGAACAAAGATATATCATTAGCGAAAACAGCATAAACTTGTTTGTCAACCATCAGGTAAAAAATAATCTAATTATCATTTTCTTAAATTACAGTTGATTTGATTTTGTTAATAAAGCTTAAATAAACATCAAAAATGAAATAATTTTCTTTTCGAGCAAATTGATTTTAAAAGCATGACGCATTTTAGTAATTGCGATGAGTGTTGTTACTTTTTTTCATTGTTAAAAGTTACAGCTTTTATGTCAGTTACTATTTGAAAAGTCTAATTTTATTGCAAAATAGTTGTAAATAGATTTGATTTTGTGAATGAAGATCAAACAAATATCAATAATTTTGAATGTATGGCGATGAATATGTAATACATTTATATGCTAATAATAATAATATAATTTGAATAATTGACTTTCCTTTCGAGCAAAATAATTTTTGAAGCATGACGCATTTTAGTAATGAGTGTTGTTACCCTTTTGTTTCACTGTTATATGTTAAGGATTTATGTCAGTTACTATTAAACATTTCTGATTTCATTGTAAAATGGCCGTAAAACCATTATTTTTTTAAGTATTTATAAATCATAATGTTAACAATGTGAAACTCTTTATGTTTCATATTGCATTTACTTAAGAAACAGTCTTATGTATGATATATGTTATCAAGAAGAACTGAACTTGAGGAAACATGTTTTAATGTCGAGATTGAACACAATTCGGAATGCAGTTTAACATTTCATATATTTGTATTTCAGAAAATGGAAGCATTGATGTCACATATGATGCAGCGTGCTACAGGAAGTAAACGGCCCGCTGAAGACATGCCCCTAGATCTAACTCTACCAAAATTAATACGCTATACATGTGATAGCTTTGTGGATCATACAGATTTACGTTCAGGCAGTGATTCAAAGATTGATTCAGACGATGATAGCAGTTCACTTAAACGAACAAAGGTCCAGTCTTATTCAACATCAAATGTCATACATGCTAGGAAAGCATTGGATTTTGAATTAACAGGTACATGTTATAAGAAATCAACTCCTCATCCGTTCTCAATTGAAGCTTTACTTGGTGATACAAACGCATCTAAATACACTGAACCGTCGACGCCGGCTATTGTTTACAATTATCACAGTGCGAGAATTTCCAGTACGACAAATGTAGACACGTTGAATAACTATGATCAGATTGTTAGTACATCTTATTGGTGCCACGCTTGTAATTCTTTCTGTACAGACAATACGGATGCACAGGGACATCAGTATCTACATTATATGCAAGGAATTAAATGTGATTTGAAGAAAGACTTACTACGGAAACATGGATATGTAACAAAGCATATCAAATTCAACGATGGAAATGTGCAGTGTGGCTTGTGCGATAAAATGGTTGCTTTGTGTTTCTTTTCTAAGCATCAAAGACTGCACTGTAACCATTCCTGTGATATTTGTAACAAAGAATTCTCCAGTTCCATCCACCTTCAAGACCATATGAATTTCCATACCGGAAATACGCCATTTTCCTGCAAGACATGTGACCGGAAGTTTTCGAAGAGGTCTTCACTTACACAGCATCAGCGTTATCACCGTGACAACCAAAGATTCAAATGCACATACTGTTACAAGTCATTTAATAGTAAATATACACGTGTAGTGCATGAGAGATTGCACACTGGAGAAAAACCATTTAAATGCCAAAAACCCGGATGTTCAAAAGCTTTTCCGCAGAAAATTCAACTACAACTTCACATGAGCAATCATATATAGATGAGAATTACAATATTTACTGTAAGAAATACAAACATAGTTATACACAAAATACTAAAGCTGTTACACCTTTTGTAATTGATTATAGTTACTGTATATGTTAAAATGATATAAAATAAACCGGTATTGATAGAATTTAAAATGGATTGTTATATTTTATTTTCGTTCCTTTTCTTTGTTTTTTTTTCGTTTCAACTGATTTTTTTTGCATTATCTGATAAAATTAAAAAAGAAAGGGGAAAAACATATTACTTTTTTACTATTTTCAAACTATTTGTATCAAAGATTTTAATGTTTACAGATTCAATTTTGCCGACTACAAATATCTCCAGCTAAATATATTCTTTCATGAATGGAAATTGATACGCTGTTTCTTCTTCTGTGCCTGTCGTTCCTTTGTATATAGGATAAATTCAATCAAAGTAAAGAAACACGAGTAATTTCCATATAAAACACATGTATTCTAGAAAGTCTCAACTTCTTATTCAGTGAAAATAGAATTTCAGCCTACGGCAACAGCGTCTTTGATATATTCTTTATTTTTGTCTGGTTTCAAACTTCAATTCCCTTAATGTGATCATGTCAGTCAATCCTTTGATGGAATCTGACGCTTTGTATTTATTTCCCAGGTTGTCAATTATTTTGATATTTAGAAAATGATTTACCCATTAGGTATGTCTTTGATTATTTACTCTGAGAGCGACACGTGCTCAACTTCGTTTAGTTCTCTAAATAAAAATTAAATACTGACATTTGATGTATTTTCAGAAATCAACAAACTACACTACAGTTTCTATTTTTCGTTACACGTGTTTTGAATAATTTATTGTCTTAAATTTTGTATCTAAGTAAAATGAATATTCGGACAATTGCTAAACATGGACATTCTGTAAAAATAGGAAGTTGTTAAATTTGTATAACTGAAATTCTTCAAAAATAACAGATAGAATGGACAACATTTTAAGGCAGCAACTCTTTTTAAAATGTCTTGTTATACATAAGAGCTCATAATATTATCATTAAACTATACCCTGGTTTTATCCTAAATTATTAAAGTTATCATGTCATTTTTAGTGGCTTTTTGAAACGTTATATTGTTTCACTGTGCCAAAATTATATTTGCATGTTACTGTAACTGAATATATGTATACAATATATACAACAGACGCAATGTAAAGTTTATTGTGACTTTTTAATATAGCATAAAGATATACGATAGAAACATGCGACCTATGCAGATATGATATTAAACAAATGTGACAGTAATAAAAAATGGAAATACATATGCGACCGAAACAATACTGTTTTGTAAGCCACGCCTTGACATGACGTACATCGCTAGAGTCAAAGATTTACAGACACTTTAATTCGAGGTGATAAACATGGCATATGTTATCAATGTTCGCCAAAATTTAAATATAATTTTCATTATTCAATGCATGTTTAATTTAATAAGGATTAAGAACAGTTTAGCTCATACATCGTCATTCGACGAACTCTGTAGATTCCAAGGATCGTGTAAAAACTGTAGAGAAGGTGGTTGCGATGACTTGTGCCAGTTATTTGACAATCCATGCTGCGACAAAACGTCATTAAAGAACACGCAGCTCGAAAAGTGGCAATACGAGTGTGTACGAATGTTTCCGGAAATGTACGATTTGCATTTAGATTGCCGAGGATCATCAGATGGTGTGTATGGAGTCTATATGGTTACAAAATGTCCTGAGAGCTGGACTGATGCTTACATTAAAGGTAAATGCGAAGGCAATTCGAATAGTGAAATTTTAGAAAGGATACCAGTTAGTGATACCTATTTTGAAAAGGTCGCATATAAGAATATGTACTGTGCTTTTTGCAATAGATTAAATCTGAAGAGGATACTATTCTGGAAGTTTGATTTAATGTGCAAAACCGACGAAGATGAAAAAAGTCTTGCTGAGTGTTTTATCAGGCTCGTACACAGACCGCACAGGATGTGTGCAGTAAATGTAATTGACAGTTGCCCGGATAATGACAGTGCAAATTCCACTGTAAGAGAAAGATGTGAAATCGGAATAACACAAAACGTGTACGTATGGAAGCATGTGAATGTATTTGATGTTTACAAAAATGAATTTTGTGCACAATGTAATCTTGTTACTGAAACCTTACAATGCTGGGCGTTTCAGGCATTTACTTGCTGGCCGCAAGATTTGCCGCCTTACACAAAGGTTCATGCTATGATTAGTCTAGTCCTTTACGGAGAAAGTGAATCAAATTCTATGAAACTATTCAATTATAACGCATGTGGTGACGGAGTGCTGTACAATCCTTTTAATAAGAATTGTTTGAATATGACCTGCCTACCATTACTCAACACTTGCATTTCTGGAAAATGTCGTCTAGTTGAAATCACAGATTCCAATTTTCTACTTCAAAACGATACGTCACTTTTCATTTTCGACATCGGAAGTATCATTCCACAAGGGCGATATTTTGTTTCAGAAAATAGCACTCATGTATGTCTGGAGGACAATCAATATCTCGAATTTATGAAAAATCATGCAAGTACAGAAAGTACCGGAAGCACGGAAACCGCTATACTCAGCAGTACTGTCATGACCATTTCATGCGCGTCGAAAAAACAACCACCGTTGATGATATTGCTGGTGGTGACGAAACTTTTCAATGCTTATTATCCTTGAGAAAGATGTCTATAAAACTGTCGATACCTGATACTAACACTCATAATTGTGTAATTTTACAATCATTACACTTAGTGAAATATTAGTTTTTAGTTATTTATTTTAGGTCGGTTGTTTTGGAAGCTATAAGTTTATTGTTCCTTAAAGTTCCTTGCTCACGGAAACATCGGCTTGCCCCTGACTGGGTTTTAACCCTAGCAGCCAGCAATTATTAACTAACTAGTTCAACGAAATAAGCACTCGGAAAGAAATGTTATTTTTGTCCTCATTCAATATTTATATAACACGACCTATCAAAACAGTTAAGACTGTATTTCAATGGATTTTAAACACACCGACCTATGCAGGAACTTTTATAGTTTAATATAAAGACCAACGTTATGGCTTTTCGGCACAATTGCACGACGGGAAATAAATCAAGCGGCAAGTCATTTTCAATCAGCCATCTTTATAATTAAGACACTTTCACACTGCTTTTTTGCGTGCAGATTTGCACAGCTACACGCTTTCACAGACATATAAGCAGACCTTTCCCGGCTGTGCCATAAAATTTATCGCAGCGCTTGATTTTCCGATCTCTATCGTTCAATGGTTTACAATGTCATTTAAACGCTTGCATAATCTGACAATAAACCAGCGCATGTCACCTGTTTATAGGGTACAATAAATTAAGTCTGTGCCAAGTCCGCCTGTCCTCGGGACATAATATTTTTACCGTCGGTCCTCATGTATGAATAAATTTATTTTAGCTCTTTTTTATTTTAATACCAATGGCATGTTTGATAAATTAATAAGCTCCCCGTGACGAAAAATGTGTCATCAACAACGGTAAAATGTACAAATTTTAAAATTTTGCCTGTTGAAAAAGTCGATGATAAAAATCGTAAAATACATGTAATCATAAAATATTTAATCTGATATAATCAAAATCAATAACAACTAGGATGGTGATTTTTTGCAGGAAACGGGTGTAATAACACTTAAAGTGGAGTTTATGAATTAAAATTACTTATAGTATTGTTTACATTAGTTGAGATGGAGATATTTGCCGGTGTGTGTTGGTTACATACTTAAGTATACTTAATAATTGTACATTTCAAAATATGATTAAATGAATAGAGAAATAAGTTGGTTGGTTGAGTGATTGATTGATAAATTATAGATAAAAAGTACCTTGTTATAAAATTATTAATCAATCACTAATAGCTGTGTTGAATATATTATATCATTAAATGAACATATATACATATTAAATATACACTTATTTATATTTTTATTGCATTCATGCAATATGAATAAGGTGATCTTTAAAAAGTCTTGTTGTTCTTTTAGTGTTCTTTAGACTGGATTTGAATTTGAAAGTAATATTCACTGTTCATGCTCAGCACACTAATTGTATTTATCCTTCATTCTACTGACAGTCATGATTACATAGAACTTGTTAGTTATTGGTAGCGGACTCAAAAGTGATTCGTAAAAGCTCCAGCCGAACTGAAGTTGATATGTTTTAACAAAGCTGATTCCAATAAATACATTGTATCATAATATTATTTAGAAGATATAATGGCAAAATAAAGTGCATGTACAATTTAATAATTAAAGATTCAAGTGAAGCAAATACATTTATACAGTATTGCAAACATTATATATTTGATAATCATTTACAAAAGAATGCACAAATAATTGTTATGACTGTAAGTAATACTGATAAATCATTTAAGGTCCATGCCAATTTAAACAATTTAAACCACACGTGAGCATTATTAAACCGTTACTCTTGGCCTATCGATTCTAGATGATGAGTGTATTGCACCCTTTGATTTGTGGTAGACTGTAATAAACGTTCCACATCCCTACATCAAATTATTGCTTTTGTAGTCCCTTTCGGTACAAATAATTATGCAAACGATGTCGTTGATATGTTGAAGATTTGATTCACTTTGAGAGGATGCTTCTGACGTATGAGGCGTCACTCCTTCAATTTTCTGTCATAAAAATAAATGCTTTTTTTTCTTCAAATTCTTAATGGCTTTGTTGTCGTTGCCTAATATGGGCTCTTGATAGAGTACCACAAACATTGCACTATTATCAATGCATGCTATCTACAGTCGGATAACCATTACTAATCTTGGTTTAGATATAAAGGTATACCACAGAATTGACATCAATACATGGATCAAACACACTGCCATAAAGGTATACAAGGTTAGCTTTTAAAAAAGCTAGTAGCGACTCGCTTCGTAATTTTTTTCCAGGGGTGCGTTTAAATGTAAAAATGACAGTTCTGTTAGCTGAAGAGACTTGAGCGAACATCAAAATAAAAGTGACACAAGGTTAGCTTTTAAAAAAGCTAGTAGCGACTCGCTTCGTAATTTCTTTCCAGGGGCGTGTTTAAATGTAAAAATGACAGTTCTGTTAGCTGAAAAGACTTCAGCGAACATCAAAATAAAAGTGACATATAAAGTTAAGGAAGCCAGTTCTCTCAGTCTCTCAGTTTAACAAAGAGGAATATGAGTATATATGAATTAAGATGTTAACAGATAGAATGAAGTCCCTATGTCTATGCACATTTACTAAATGGCCTGTTGACCTTGACCAGAAAAAAAAATAGATAAGTAGAATTCATAAAAATGTCTCTATATACGAAGTTAAGTTGTAATATGTTATTTAGTATTGGAATAAGTGACAGATACAAGTCCTGAAGTAAACACAAGTTGTCTATCAATTCAGCCAGAAAAGCCGGGATCCTATTAAAAAAAAAGGATCCCGGAAATTGACCAGTTCAAGAATATAGTTTTCAGAAAAGCCGGGATCATATTAAAAAATTAAGAGATCCAAGGAATTGGACAGTTCAAGAATATTGTTTTCAGAAAGCTGGGATCGTATATAGGGATCCCGGGATTTGACAAATTCAAGAATATAGTCTTTGATTTTTCCAATTAATTAGGCATATAATTATAAGTATTGTGATTTTGTTAATAAATAGCTCTAAATATATCTATATCCTAAGTTAAATCAATTTAACTTTCATTACATACAATAAAAAAACTTAACGTTTAATGGCCTTTCATTACGACAATAATCAACACAAATATAGTTTATTAGTTTTTTCCCTTATTATCGTATACGATCCCGGATCCCGGGCGTCCCGGATCCCGGCCAGTAAATACATACACTAAATACCGGAAAGGATAAAATGACCGGAAAAAAGGAAAAAGAAAAAAATGCACAGAACCAGATGTCGTTTATGTTAATTAAACAAACGAAAACTTACTACAGAGTAAACAGGACTGGTGAAATCGCTAAATCAAAAGTCAGTGTAAATATGATTTACTGAAAAGAATCCATGAAAACAAACATTTTAATCATCAATATATCTTTGCGCTCAAAACAATACTTGCTGCTTTTTAAAAATGGCGTGAAAATTGAAGGTTTTTTGACGCTATATAAGATCAAATTTGATTGGCTAAATAATTTTGGATCCTAGCCCTGATAGATAAATTTTGTAGAAAGCTGGAAGCTAAGCTTCGATTAAATTTTTGGATTGATTCGGAGTTTTAGGTTGTTTCTCAGTAAAATCCTATCGTAATACCGGCTCGCCGTGGCGAGCCGGCATAAAGTTATGGAAGCCAGTTCTCTCAGTTTAACAAAGAGGAATATGAGTATATATGAAGATGCATGTAAACAGATAGAATGAAGTCCCTATGTCTATGCACATTTACTATATGGCCTGTTGACCTTGACCAAATAAATGTTAGATAGGTAGAATTCATAAAGATTTCTCTTTATACGAAGTTTAGTTGTAATATGTTATTTAGTATTTGGACGAGTGACAGACACAAGTCCTAAAGTAAACACAAGTTGTCAATCAATTCAGCCAGAAATGCCGGTATCCTATTAAAGATATAGGGATCCCGGGAATTGACCAGTTCAAGAATATAGTTTTCAGAAAAGCCGGGATCGTATTAAAATATAAAGAGAACAGTTCAAGAATATAGATTTCAGAAAAGCTGGGATCGCATTAAAACATAAAGGGATCCCGGGATTTGACCAATTCAAGAAAGTAGTCATTGATTTTTCCAATTAATTAGGCATGTAATTATAAGTATTGTGATTTCCGCATTTTAAGTGTGTTAATAAATAGCTCTAAATATATTTATATCCTAAGTTAAATTAATTTAACGTTCATTACATACAATAAAAAAACTTTACGTTTAATGGCCTTTCATTACGACAATTATCAATACAAATATAGTTTATTAGTTTTTCCTCTATATCTTATACGATCCCGGATCCCGGCCAGTTCGGGCGTCCCGGATCCCGGCCAGTAAATACATACACTAAATACCGGAAAGGATAAAATGACCGGAAAAAAGGAAAAAGAAAAAAATGCACAGAACCAGATGTACACTTATGTTAATTAACAAAACGAAAACATACTACAGAGGAACAAGTGAAATCGCTAAATCAAAAGTCAGTGTAAATATGATTTATTGAAAAGAATTCATGAAAACAAACATTTTAATCATCATTATATCTTTGCGCTCAAAATAATTCTTGCTGCTTTTAAAAAATGGCGTGAAAATTGAAGGTTTTTTGACGCTATGTAAGATCAAATTTGATTGGCTAAATAATTCTGGATCCTAGCCCTGATAGATAAATTTTGTAGAAAGCTGGAAGCCAAGCTTCGATAAAATTTTTGGATGGATTCGGAGTTTTAGGTTGTTTCTCTGTAAAATCCTAACGTAATACCGGCTCGCCGTGGCGAGCCGGCAAAAGCATTTTTATCAAACCACAATTTTGTAAATAAAAACGTTCTTAATGATTATCTGAACATCACGAAAAGAAGTAATAATGAATATTGCACATACATGTATTTACAATTAACAAAACGTTATCAGTTAACATTGACTATGACATTTAATTGCATTATAACATACAGCATAATAGATCTTCTGTAATGTGTAAAGACAATAAAAACTACTTTTAACAGATAAACAACTATTTAACATGGATTATTTAGGATAGGGTAGCACGATTTGTGCAGATATTACTAAGTTATAAAGCTTCAATGTAAGAAATATATCTTAAACACTTGATTTTTGTCTCAATCATTTATTAATTGTATTTTAAGATTTCTAGATCAAATTGAAAACGTTTCATAAGCGAATACTATATAATACTACATTAAAACATAACTGATAAAATCATGATTAATTTTACTGTCTATTGCACACACAAAATATCTTCAACGTTTTGAGAGGATTAACGACTCTTTACAAGAAACAAGCGGTTTCCCTTTTATAATCACATTTCCCATTGTATTGTATCTATACTGACACCTATTATATTAACTGATTGTGAATGATAGACATGTTTACATAGGCAACGACTTTTTCTGTTCCTTTAAACGAAAATACACATCTTTAACTAGCATGGACATGAAACAAGGTGTTTGTTTGTTTCCAAGGTACTGTGGAGCTTGAGCCTGATGTTCAGTACTGACTATATTTATCACAGACGTCAACAGTTGGAGGAGGGTTTTATTCCGTACACCGGCACTCGACAACGCTCTACAAAGTGCTTGAATATACCAAGAACCATTGATTGGATGTCGGAAGGCATAATAACCTAAAACAAAATATGTGAACTGTCAAGTAGTCAAACAAGTGTAACTGTTCTATTGTAATATTGATAACATTTTATGAAACCTCTTTAAAACAAAACACGCACTGTGTATTTCCGACTGAAATCTTTACATAATATTGTTATAAGAAATTTAAAGGGAGCTAAGCAAAAACACAAAAAAACAACTTTAATTAAAATGGAAATACAAAGAAATGTTACTTTGTATAACACATTACACACGCCGACTTGAAAACGTAGTGGACTGACTGTCAAAATATGTTACAATCAGAATATCAGAACACAAACGAACGAACAAACAATGTCAATATAAATATTGTTTTAACTGACAATCAATACTATATATTACCTGGTGGTGTTCCATGAACAGGCTCAATCAAACCGAGCCTGCAACATTTTCAATATTGCCGTGTTGGGCTTTCTTTAGGGATTCTGTATTTATCTATTTTATGATCACATCCGTGTTATTTGTGCCGTGTGGCGGCTGTAAAAAGTCTCCCCGTACATTTAATCAATGATGTTATATTTTCGATCCTTGAAGATCGTTCAGCACGACATTATTGTTGTGCTTGTAGTATTTTTAGTTTCAACTTTTCGGCATTTTCTAGTTGGGTGGTTCCAATATTCCTACTTGAATAATGTTGAATCACCCTTAGGATATGTTGCCTGCTTTTTAAATTTGTCTTTTGACGTCTTATCTGTGATACGCAGGCTTCATAACCTCTGATCCCCTTTCAAAATTCCATTTTATTTAGTTCCGCCCATTGTTTTCTCGTTTAGGGCACACGCTTTTTATTACTTGGGGACCATATGCCGCTTTTCATGGAATGGCACGAAAGTGTTACATTGAAGGTTCCATGATAACCGCCGTATGAACACATCTGCGGATGTTTCTAAATTCAAAATTTTACTATTTCATGTTTAAATGTTGAATTCTGCTTAAGCCGGTGCTAGGGGGCGTGGACGGTAACTTGCACTTTCCAGTACCGTCCATGAACAGGCTCAATCAAACCGAGCCTGCAACATTTTCAATATTGCCGTGTTGGGCTTTCTTTAGGGATTCTGTATTTATCTATTTTATTGCATACATAACAAGGAAATCTTTGTATATTGGGCATGGGATATGTTCCATAGAATTTTCAGGTTTAGCATCGACTTCGTCTCTTGTTTCAAGAAATGCTCCTTTGTCAAAAGTGTCTCCCCTGCAAGCCTGTGTTAACACAATTTATTTCCATATAAAACATTTATATAATTTTCACTAGATCTGTCAATTCTCGATATAATTACTGATATCCAGTTTTGAAAGGATGTTAGAAGTAAAGACTAAACAAAATATACTATTTCAAAAGCTGCACAATCTAATTGTTTTCGTATAATTTTGGTAAGAGCTATCTGGAAAAAAGTTTTGATCATAGCTATTTAAAAAAAAAGATGATTTTAACAAATTGTTTAAATAAAAAAATACCTTTGTTAAATAGATAACAATATACAACTTTTACAGCTCAGCTATTTTAGAAGGTTTTTGCATATATCCTACCCGCTTTATCGAAAGTATACAAACATAAACTCTCCATGATGGAAATTTTATGTGATGTGACAGACATATCAAAATTTAAATCTAAATACTCTAGACATTTAAGTATACGCGCTGGCCTTGAAAACAAAGATCCATTACCTGTATAAAGAAAAGCTTTGGTTTTCCTTTCAGTGTTTTACAATTGCTGTCACAGAACAGTTTTAAGATATCACTGGTAAGCATTGTGGTATCAGCTGCCATAATCATATCTTCCCTGGTGTGGTATTGTTCTTTTGAATTAACACGGTAATAACTACTACCATGTGTGAGTATTATACATGCAAAACAGTCTTCATCGCTATGATCACGCTTGGCCTCTGCCAAACAAAAAATGGTAAAATTCTTATTTAAATTTAACTATTTTAATACTCAGCTAATAGTATATTAAAAATGTTTGTTGTGTATTTTCGATTCTTTTGATAATGCACCGGTAGTTTGATTAAGGATTTAGATTCTTCTGACATGTATAGCAATTAATTGGTTGTAATCTATTTTGGGGGACTTCGAAGAGTAACGCTCCTGTACACTTAATCTCTAATCGACACTTTAATTTTCTGTTTATTTATAGTAGATCTTCATTTTCTTTCTTTAGATTATAACAATTGAAACATTTTTTGTTTAGAATTTGCATGATAATTTTAACAGATAAATGTTTATGTAATCTATAATACGAAATAAATGTACCTTTTGTCAAGATGTCCATAACTTGTTCTTTTGTCTGATTTTCATAGAAGCTTATACTAAATCCAAGACTTTCAAAAGTTTCCCTAACTCTTTCTGCATCAATAGAGGAACCTACTCGTGCTTCTAGTTCACCGCTGTCTGCTTTTACCTGTTCCATGTTAAATATAATGGCGGTACCTCGATTTGCATGGTTAAAATCGTACTCTTCACTTTCGTCCCATAAAACAGGTTCATTCCCGAGACGAAGTAGTTTCTTTACAGGGCTGCATTGTTCGAATTGATATATAAATCATAAATTATTTGTGAAGAAGCACATGTTTCTTTGATTTAAGATTTTATGCCCAATAGATGCTTATACTTTTACTTCTCAAAAGCTTTCTGTTTAATTCTTGTGTATTTTTAGAGTTTTCGAAAAGTTGATAATTGGCCAATCAAGGGAAGTCAACCATTTTTTTCCTTCTGTTGCTCTTTTAGAACTAGCACAGGTATAGTTAATTTAGAATTTTGCAAAACAAAATAATACTTTGTTGACATTTTGCTACTTTTATGACAAATCATTTCACATTCAGGGCTATTTTCTTCAGGTAACTAGAATCTTACATGTTCTAGAATCAGTTTTTAAAAAATATAAGATGTTTATCCTTTCAAAAGAAGTAAAAAATTATTGGATACTGGGGCACAATGTGTGTTTAAGAAAATCCAGAATGCCAGACTTTCAAAAGATATGACATTTGTTATTAGCGATAAGGAAACATGAAGATTGGTCTTTTTATTGATAATATCAAAATAAAATGTAGGAAAACAAAAGTAAGTTTATACTTGTAAGTTAAACTTATATTTTCTTCAAAATTTAATATTTTTGAATTATCGTCGATTTTATCAAGTTACCTTGTTATCTTTTCCTTTATTGTCTCGAACTTAACTACATCAGTTACTTCTGTATCGACTGTAATTTTGAAGCAAATTGAACAAATTAAATATATAAAACGTCGATGAAGGGGACGAAGGAATAAAACATTTACATTTGTACAGTTTAATGTGTAGCTTAGTAAAATATCACCGTAACATATAGAGATAAGCAAAAGGTAAGACAATTGACGTCCCGATTTAAGTCGAACAAGCCTAGTGTAACAACAACAATAATAATAATAATAATAATATGATAATGATGATGGTGCCATTCGCTGATTACATTTGAAACCGTATCCGTTTAGTAGGTATAATAATGTTGATTTTTAACATAATCAGTTGAAAAGTTATTATTATTATTATTTTTATTATTACAATAACCATATATTATACTTGTTTTATTTGTTTGAACGGTACTATAAGAATAATATACCTCTTGCTGTGTTGTTATCCTCCTCCATTATCCTGTATTCTCATTATTTCGTTTATTTCATACAATATATTCCCGTATTTACCAACACTGAAAAAGTCCCCAGTAATGATGCATTTGAATGACATTACAGATACTTTTGAAAGGATTGATGAATATATTTATTTTTATATAGATCTATAGCGATCTCTTTTGATGATGAAAAAAATATACAATTTTTACTTTAGGCCACCCGAATAAAAACACAAAATGAATATACAACGTATTACACGGACGCTGGTGCATGACCAAAAATGTACACTACTAGTTTTTATGGTGTGTTATTGACCTAGTGTTACCAGCTGAATTATGATAATAAATAAAACATCAACATAGAATAGAAGAGTTTTTGTTGAAATCCAGAAATTCTGATATTTTATTATTTTGTTTTCATCTAGGTTAGTCTGGTAGCCGAATTATGACCAAAAATGTAAAGTAATCAGCTAAATAATGAAGCCGATCAAACATAGAGTTGATGTACATGAGTTAAGTAAATATTTCATCAATTTAAGTAAAAATAATTTATACACACTAACCTTATAATCAAATAACATTCACCATGGCTTAATATTTCACAATTTAATTTTTTTTCGATGATGGTTTATGTACATTGGTTAACTGTTCAAAGTGTAAAACATATCTTAGTTATTGATAATGCACAACGCACTGATATCGAACTTTCACAGGTGACCTGTTTTACAGTCATGTAAAGATCATGTAGAAATATATTTCATATAAATATATAATCAAGTTTAGTATGTGTTTAACATTATGTTGTGAAAAAAGTGAAATGTTTGTGTATAGGATGCCAAACGTGGCAATAGATAACAAATTGATTCTAATAAAACATGACTAAAGTGTTAAGTGTGCAATATTTAATTCGGTGTTTATACATATTTTGTCTAGAACTTTTGATCATTTTGTTAATACTTATAGATTTTTTGTAAGTGCTTTTCTGACGGATTATACACCTAATGCATCAGGGATTCAGTGCTGAGTATTTTATTCTGATAATCATGTTAATGAATAATGAGATACTGACCAAAAACCCCTCAGATGGTAGAATAAAATTAATGCATATTACATTTGAATCGTCTCTAACATGATAATATTATATTTGTCCAATAAGAATTTAAATTTTTTTGATAAATCCAACTACATGTATATAATTGAATACAAAACTATGAAAATATGACTTTTGTACACTTTTTAAAATAATTTATTGGAGCCAAACTAATACAAATTTATTCTCGAAGAAAAACCTACTTTCAAAGTTACTAATACACAAAGTAAATGTTACCATGTAACTGCTACATATATTTGTTTGGGCTTTATATCAGCTGTTTTAAGCAATAAAATCACGTACCTTCCCGAGAAGTATTTGCAAATTTGTATCTAGATAAAATGATAATACTGCGTATATATTCAACAAAAACAAATATTATGATATGATTGTTTACAAGTTCAACTGCGTAAAATATACCATTATCGTTATGTAAATAAAAAAGATAAAATAGAAAATTGCACTTGCATGACATTTTCTGTTTAAAGATGGGATACAGGAGGCAAACACGTTTGTATTCCTCATGCAAGCAAAACATATTGCACCATTATTCATGTTTTATCGGTTTGAGAATGTTGTGAATTGATTTCTTTAAAACATGTATAATATATAACATGAAGAAAAAATTGTATTGCATAACAAACGATAAAACTGTTGTTAAGTCGATGCATTACACACAAACAAACTTGACAGCCAAGACATAAGCTGTATTAAGCTCAAAATATATTAGGCGTAGGAAATAGATACACTTAGATGAACAAGTATAAATTTCGAAACAAATAGTTTTATAAGCGTACAGCTCAATATCTCCGAAATACAGTAGTTTAGTGAGATTATACGTGATATACAGAATTCTCGATATATTAATTACCGAGTTATTGTTTCCATTAAAATTTTACAATGCGAGTGTAATCAAAATTCATGATTAAACGTTGTTTGCCGACATTGTCCCACATGTCAACACAGTTAATCGAGACCTCAATGGATATTACATACTCGAATCGCTATTACAACATTCATTTGTTTCCCAGTAGCACAGAAATGCATGCATTGATGATGTTCACTCGTAGGAGGAGAAGTTATGTGCATGTTTAACATAACTGTAAAATATTAATAGAGAAAATGTTTCCATGTATGGTTTTAGTATCAAAAAGTTCTAAATCACGAAAAATGTATCTTCCTATGTCTTTAACGGGATTCTTTTTAATCCGTTTTACTATTTGTTCTTACTTATTTTTTATGTTTTCGAAATGTCTCCTACAATATTTATGACAGTTGTAGAATGTATAAAATGATGACGCAATTATACCAATCGGTAAAGCAAGAATGATTACACCACACACGGCACAAGCAATGGCGACCACGTGACCGGCAGGCGTCACAGGAACGTAATCGCCATACCCAACTGTTGTAACTGTGATCAAGGCCCAATACATTCCGATAAACACATTTGTTATTTTTGAATGCTGGTATTCAGTCGAATATATAACAAATCCAAATGTGCATACTAGTAATGCTAGCATGAAAATAAGGATTTTCAATTCTGTCTTTGAAGAACTTAGGGTCAATCCTATGATACCAAATGCTGGTGTACGCTTTGTAAGATAAAATAGTCGAGCTATCTTTAATATTGTAAAAAACGAAAGCACAGTGAATATTTTAACCGCCGTTTTGGATTCAAAAAGCCATCTTTCCATCGTTAATGTTGTCCAGAATGAAATGTATCCAATACCTGTGAATAATCGAGAAAAGCTTGACACATACGTGAATTTATTCGGGCAAACGATAAAACCTAAAATGAATTCCATCGTAATGATGCTATGACAAATTATGTCTGATGTTTTCAGATATGGGTGTGGCTTCAGTGTTGCCATTTTTTGGTACGTAGCATTATCCCATTTCAAGAACTCTCCTACTTGTTTCAGGGTCTTCTTTTCCGACTCAGTGTAATTCACGCTGAGTAGTGGTGTTGACTCCATCGCTTCTATTATCGTTGAAGCAACTATCAGCATTGAGATGAAAACTGCCCATACCTGTCGAATATAATAAAAGCAAAAATAAAATACTTACAGTTATCAAGAACACAATTAAATAATATTATTTATCATATATGACAGAACATGCGCTATTTTTCAAGTCTATTAATGTGGCATTATGTCCATCGAAGGGTTAATAGCGAGTGAACAGGTGAAAGTCTAAATAAGTTTACATTTTTCAATATTTCCTTTCAATTTTGTAATTTACTGTCACAGTGTATAAACGATAAAACATCACGTGACCCAATCAAATCTCTGTATATATCCATCAGAATTGAGTTGTGGCGTTTAATTTATAAAAAAGTGACAGCATTTATAAATTTTAGGCAATTTTATATTTTACCGAACCATCTGTTGGTCAACAATTATTATAACAGTAAGTTTTTTTTAAAAATATATAGTAAATTTAGCTCAACTTGACAAACAATAAGCATAATGCCACTTTCATACAGCTGGCATAATTACCAAAGCAAATTTAGACGAATTTGGTTCATCAAGAAATAACCAAAGTCGATTTTTAAAACTAACACCATTTCGCTGCGTTAAGAAAACATTTGTATTTCTCTCAAACTTCTTCATTAGTTTCTGCATTGTTAACTTATCTTCATCACTTTTATATAAGGCTTCCCAACAACAAGGAGCAACGTTGCTCTCGGCAACTTCCCAAAATTCCAATTCCTCTTTGAAAGTAGTTCCACAAATATCCTTAGGTACGTGAATAGAACCTTTGCGAAAACCATCGAGAATAAAAGCAAATATATACGGATTTCTGTCAAAAAAGTATTCATTATTTTTATGATTTGGCATTTGTTTATCGATGCTAGCAAGGAAAGATTCTGGAAAAGATTTGAGAATATCTGCATGACACATGAAAACAGTTCCTCCAACATTAATTCGCAGATTTTGTCTTCCATCTATATTGCACAATTTTTCCATGGTATTCAGTCCTGAAATGTGGGATCATTTGTTCTCCTTAAAATAAAGCCATAAAGATCGGTTAAATGGTCATTTTGCTGAAATTCCGCTGAAAATATTTTCTGTTATTATATGCATATAATCCTTTTAAATTTATATCTTAATAGTTCTTAAAGAAAGTTATTATCGGATTAATTATTATTATTATTTTATTTTTGTTGTCAGATTGAATATCTACTAATGAAATTTCAAAAGTATGAACACTGAAAACGAATCCAGTTAGTTAAAATCCTAATTCCGAATTGCCAAGCATATTCTATTTAATTGGACATCAAAATGCTTTTATAACTACGACAGATGTTTGATGACCTACGGGGTTGTATATCTCCGTTAACTGCTGTAAATCCTATTTCTGAAATAATTTTTCATATTTTATTAGTTGTTTAGAGATACATTAATCGGACTTTGAATAAAAGACTAGTAAATTGTATCATTCATCAAACAGTTTTTGCTTAAATTGCATGAAATTCTATAAGAAATTATCCAATCCGTTCATACAAATGTTGCTTTTCAAACATATGATACATGTAATTGATATTAATTAATAGTGATTTTCCTTCAAACATGTTGCGTTATTCTCATATTATTATTGTTCTCTTTTTGTAAACGTAGAGAGAGATATGAGATAAAGTAGTGTATAAAGAGATTAAATCCATGTTTAGAAAACACATTAATATATTTCCATACGAAAACATAACACGTGTGTCTTTCCAATCAATTTAAACTTGTTCATTATAACTTAAGCGTTATCACATAATTCTTATATTTCGAATATAGCATACGCAATTCATCATAATTATATTCGAAAAATAGAAGGCATAAAACAATCAATGATATGTTACATTTTCCACGGAGAAATAACCTCCTCGTGAAATTTGAGATGATTTATTTAGGAGCATATCAGAAGCTTTTAATTATACCTTAGAGACCAATCTTTAATGCGTTTTTTAAAGAAATTTTATTGGTATCAAATTCCAATAATGCTTTGATACTCAAGCTAGAATTATTTATTACCCCTCACTTTTTTCGTAATGTTAATTTTCCATAGGCCTCTGGGAGTTATTTTTACTGTTAATGCAAGTGTACCACGTGACTAAGAATTTTGAACTGTTACATAGGTAACAGTATTTTTTAACAGTATAAAATCTGGTCACGTGGTCTATTTTCTAAATAAAATGAAATAAAATGGCCGCCATTTTTTTCTCGATTCATTCTTATTTTCGACCTTGAACCCCGATAGGACATCAATTTCGCTGGAGTAACTATGACACCCATTAAATTTAGACCCTGATGTGCTTTTCGCGTATAAAAAATCTTTTTGTTAAATAGTCAAAAAGTAAACATCCGTTTTCAACGGAAGTAATTACAATGTAAATAATTATGTGTCAAACTGGAACATGCAGACGATTAAAGCATGCAACAAAGGATTATTTAACAATTTTAATCAGTGAAACGTTACAGATATGGTGGACAGACATAGGATATCATCGTTATTTTGTCAAAAACCATGCGAAGAATATTCTGGAAACAGAAGGATCAGATTTCACATTTCATAACCGTATAAATGGGTCAGTGTTTTGTTTTCTTAATAAAACACAGCTTATTGTATGTTTATGGCTTGTAGATATCATCACTTGCTTAAAGAATAAAAGAAACAGAAAACTTCTAAAGTAGGCCTAAAGTACACTGAAAACTTGAAAGGTAAGGACAGTTTAGTTATTGTTACTCTTGGTTTATTTTTGTTACAGTTAGATTTAGTTGACAATTTCAGATCATCACAGAATTTTTGTTCGGGGTAATAAAATAAATAACACATGGGTTTGTGATATACAGTAATAATATCAAAAATACTGTTATTTGACAGTATTTTCCTCGGGATGATATTTTTACTGTTACCCACAAACCCATGTGTTATTTATATAATGCCCGTTGGGGAAATGTTTGGTCTATTTGTCAAAGATAAAAAATACGATATATACGTGATAGTTGAAAAATCATTTGAAAATTTGAAATGAATAAAATAATCAAGTGGTCTCCTTTTAATATAAAATTCGAATGACAATTTGACGATTAGATTCATATTATCGGATAACAGCGTTTTAATATTTTTGTTTAGTTTGTTTTGTTTTGTTGTTGTCTTTTTGTGTTTTTATTTTTTTGCTTTTTCTAAACGTCTTAAAAATTATAAAAAGAACACGAGCTTTTATTTAAGAAAATGTCAATTGATATTGTTCATTGCTGTAAAAAAGTGGGGAAAATTGCACCTGATATTTTTAAATTCTTAGATGCATCGATTTATATTTGATAATGAAGTAATACAGGATCTATATGAAACACGACATACATGATCTTTGTATATCTTACAATTAAGGTCTATATATCATTATCTGGACCAGAATGTTTTATGGAAAGTCCCAAAATGAAAATAGGCTAAGTATGGAAAGTTCCAAAACAAAATAGGGTATTTATGAAAAGCCCCCCCCCCCCCCCACACACACACCCAAAAAGGTATTCAATGAATGTCCAAAAACAAAATTAGGTAGTCCCAAACAAACATTGTGACATGACTAAGATTCTAAATGAATTATGATTTTGGAACGATATGAAATTTAAGAATCTTTGTATTTTCTGTTTGAAGAAATAATACAAACTAAACTGGGTCCTTGCCTTAAACACATGTCTTGCTCAATCAGGCGAAAACTCATAATTATTATCATCATTTTATTTTACTACTGGCAACACATTGGAATGCAAAATGTTGCAAATAGTTAAAAAAAAATATTTAACCTTTTAAAGACAATATCTCATGCTGAATCATTTTAATTCTCCTAACATTACCAAGAAGAGACCTTATCTCGCCGTTTCAGTCTAGTTAATCAAATCAATACTTTATTACAATGTCGGTATTAAATTAAGTGTCATGTTTATATGGAATTAAATGTTAAATCCAATCTCATAAGGATAACATAAATGCATAAATGCAATATAATTGCGATAATATTAGATATCACCATATCAACTTACATCGCAGTATGAAAAAGATGCCTCATCAATATCTCTAGGCATTTTAACTTAAATGTATTTTCCTATACAAGTCTATATAAAATGAATCTCAGGTAGATGTCAATTTTGACCCGATGGACATGATCTACATAATTTTTAAGAGGATTGCATGGTGATGCTTCGTGCCAAATATCTCATCGCTTGACTTTATACTTTCAGAGAAGAAGATTTTTAAGACATGTCCATATTATAAGTCAATGAAAACTGGGTGATCCCAAGGGCGAGTCCATTTTTTAACTTAGGGAAATGACTGGTGTAACTTATGTAATTCAATCGGACTTAAATATTTTTCCTTTATATGCCTAGGGCTATTTTTGACCCCTAGCCATTATACAAGGACTCACCCATAACTGTAAAATAAAGGCGAACAATGTAACATTTGGGTCGCAGGTCTATGAACCATTTTTCATTTAGACAAATAAAACCATTTTAGCGACATAAACATTTTAGCAGAATAAATATCATCAAAAAACAGTTAAAGTTACCCATTGTTCCCATTTCCACCTCAAAGCTAAATGTAAGCACGCACAGACGGTAAACTTGCAGTAGATCAGCGGCGAACCGGTAGGGGACTTAAAGCCATGAGATATAATCATATAACTGACATCAATTAAAAAAATAATATTTTATTATGAAATAATAACAAGCCAATGTAGAAATTCTTAAAAGAAATGGAAACAAAATGAATGTTCATATTAACGAGGGGCGTTCAATATATTCGTAGACTAATGTCCTCATTTTTTCATTTCAGAAGCAATTCTTATCAAAATTATATCATTTGATAGCGTTGTCATTCCTTTTCAAAACAATGAAAATTCAAATTGATAATTACGCAACTTTAAGACTGGCAGCCATTTTCATAACCACGATAACGTGCCAGCACCCAGTCCAAATTTTCGTAATCCAACTTCATTGTTGTACGAAGTACATCTAATACATATTTGAAATCTTGATTTTTGTCTAATTTTAAGAAGTCAAGATATAATTGGCAAATATTGAAAAATTAACATACTTCATAATTAAAACATTATGGATAAATTCATGATTAATTTAACTGTCTATTGCACAAAAATCTTCATTTTGGAGAGGATTTACCGTTCTTTACAAATAACAAACCGATTATCATTTATAATCACATTTGTTTTCTATAGCCCACATTATATCTATACTAACATCTTCATAGTAATTGCTTGTGAATTCATATAGGCAATGACATCTTCTGTTCCTTCAAACGAAAATACACATCTTTAACTAGCATGGACATGAAACAAGGAGTTTGCTTGTTTCCAAGGTACTGTGGAGCTTGAGCCTGATGTTCGGTACTGACTATATTTATCACAGACGTCAACAGTTGGAGGAGGGTTTTATTCCGTACACCGGCACTCGACAACGCTCTACAAAGTGCTTGAATATACCATGAACCATTTATTGGATGTCGGAAGGCATAATAACCTAAAACAAAATATGTGAATTGTCAAATAGTCAAACAAGTGTTAATTGTGAATCATGCTGTTTTATTGTAATATTGATAACACTTTATGAAACCTGTTTAAAACAAAACACGCATTGTGCACTTCTGACTAAAATCTTTACATAACCTTCTAAAAGAAACTAAAAGGGAGCTAAGCAAATCCGTGTTAAAAAGGTTCATAGAATCAACTGTCATTAAAATGGAAATACAAACATAAGTTATGTTACATTGTATAACACATTAAACGAGCTAACGTAGAAAGGCTGTGGAGTGGCTGCCAAAATATGTTAAAATCGGCTTAAATATCTGAACACGAACGAACGAACAAACAAACATTGTCAATATAAAGATTGTTTTAACTGACAATCAATAATGTATATAACCTGGTGGTGTAGCATACATAACAAGGAAATCTTTGTATATTGGACATGGGATATGTTCCGTAGAATTTTCAGGTTTAGCATCGACTTCGTCTCTTGTTTCAAGAAATGCTCCTTTGTCAAAAGTGTCTCCCCTGCACGCCTGTGTAAACATAATTTATTTCCATATAACACATTATATAATTTTCACTAGACCTGTTAATTCATGATATAATTACTAATATCCAGTTTTGAAAGGATGTTAGAAGTAAAGACTTTCAAAAAATATACTATTTCAAAAGCTGCACAATCTAATTGTTTTCGTATAATTTTGGTTATAGCTATCTAGAAAAAAGTTTGGTCATAGCTATCTGGTTGGAAAAAAGATGATTTAACTCATTGTTTGAATAAAAAAACATCCCTATTTAAATAGATAACAGTATACAACATTTATAAAGCAGCTATTTTAGAAGGTTCAGTCATGATTTTGCATATGTCCTAGACCCGCTTTATCGGAAGTGTACAAACATTGTACTTTCAATGATTGAATTTTTATGTGATGTGACAGACATATCAAAATTTAAATATATATGCATTAGACATAAAAGTGTATTCTTGAATAGTATTTCCATATATATATTTGAAACTGTTTTCTAAATTTCAATGTAAAAGTACTTTTCCAAATAAATAAATTAATTCGTGTACAATTTAAAACACTGAGCCTTTGAAAACAAGGACCCATTACCTGTATAAAGAAAAGTTTTGGTTTTCCTTGCAGTGTTTTGCAATTGCTGTCACGGAACAATTTTAAGATATCACTGGTAAGCATTGTAGTATCAGCTGCCATAATCATATCTTCCCTGGTGTGGTATTGTTCTTTTGAATTAACACGGTAATAACTACTACCATGTGTGAGTATTATACATGCAAAACAGTCTTCATCGCTATGATCACGCTTGGCCTCTGCCAAACAAAAATTGTAAAATTCTTATCTAAATTAAACAAATTTAATGCTTATTTTAGGTTATAGTATATTAATAATGTTTGTTGTGAATTTTCGATTCTTTTGATAATGCACTGGTATTTTGATTAAGGATTTAGATCCTTCTGACCAGTATAGCAATTGGTTGTAATATATTTTTGGGGACTTAAAATTGTAACGCTCCTGTAAACTTAATGTCATTAATCGACACTTTAATTTTCTGTTGATTTGTAGTAGATCTACAAATGGTTTCTTTTGATTATAACAATTGAAACATATTTTTTAGTATTTGTATCATAAATTTTTAACAGATAAATGTTTATGCAATTCATTATACGAAATAAATGTACCTTTTGTCAAGATGTCCATAACTTGTTCTTTGGTGTGATTTTCATAGTAGCTTATACTAAATCCAAGACTTTTAAAAGTTTCCCTAACTCTTTCTGCATCAATAGATGAACCTATTCGTGACTCTAGTTCACCGCTGTCTGTTTTCACCTGTTCCATGTTAAATATAATGGCGGTACCTCGATTTGCATTGTTAAAATCGTATTCGTCACTCTCGTCCCATAAAACATGTTCATTCCCGAGACGAAGTAATTTCTTTACAGGGCTGCATTGTAAGAATTGATATATAAATTATATTATGCAGAAGCAGATGTTTTATTGGTTAAAGACCCATTATGCACAAGAAATGTTTATACTTTTACTTCTCAAAAGCTTTTTTTTTAATTCTGGTGTACTTTTATAGTTTCCAAAACGTTGCTCATTGGCTAATGAAGTGAATCATTTTTTTTTCTTTCCGTTGCTTTTTAGCAACTAGTACAGATATAGTGATTTAGTATTTTGTATGGAAGTCAAAATACTACTTTGTTGTCATTTTGCTCCTTTTATGACAAATTATTTCACAGTTTGGGCTACAGTCATCAGGTAACAAGAATCTAACATGTTCTAGAACTAGTATAAAAAAATAAAATTCATGTTTACCCTTTCTAAAAGTGCCTTTAAGAAATTCAGAATGTCAGACTTTAAAAAGATATGACATTTGACTTTTAGTTATAAAACATAGGAACAAAAGTAAGTTTATACTTGTAAGTTGCAAATTCAATATTTTTGATTTATTGTCGATTTTATTACATCACCTTGTTATCTTTTCCTTTATTGTCTCGAACTTAAGTGCATCAGTTACTTCTGTATCGACTGTAATTTTGATATAAATTTAAACACTTTAACATATATAATGGAGATGAAGGAATAAAACATTTACATTTAATTTATTGAATACATACACTTTAATCTGTAGTTTAGAAAAATATCAAAGTAACATATAGAGAAATTAAAAAGGTATGACACTTGACGACCCGAACAACCCTAGTGTAATGTTAATAATAATAATAATAAATAATGATGATGATGATAATGATGATGATGCTGCTGCTGATGATGATGGTGCCATTGGCTGATTACGTTTGAAACCTTATCCGTTTAGTTGGTATTATAATGTTGTTTTTTTTAACAAATCAGTGGAAAATTTGTTAATCATTATTATAATAACCATGTATTTTAATTGGTTGTTTTGTTTGAAGGGTACGATAAAAATAATATACCTCTTGCTGTGTTGTTATCCTCTTCCATCATCATGTATTCTCATTATTTCGTTTATTTCATACAATATATTCCAGTATTTACCAACACTGAAAAAGTCCCCTGTAATGATGCATTTGAATGACATTACGGTATTTCTGAAAGGATTGCTGAATATATTTATTTTTTATATAGATCTATAGCGACCTCTTTTGATGATGAAAATATACAATTTTTACTTTAGGTTATTCGAATAAAACACAAAATGAACATACAATGTATTACAACGTATTACACGGACGCATGACCAAAAATGTACTAGTTTATATGGTATGTTATTGACCTAGTGTAATCAGCTAAATTACGATAATAAATAAAAATAAACCTAGAATAGAAGAGTTTTGTTGATATCCAGAAATTCTGATATTTTATTATTTTTTAAACTTATAAATTACATCTAGGTTTGTCAGGTAGCCGAATTATGGCGAAAAATGTAAAGTAATCAGCTAAAAAAATGAAGACAATCAAACATAGAGTTGATGTACATGACTTAAGTAAATATTTCATCAATTTAAGTAAAAATAATTTATAAACACTAACCTTATAATCAAATAACATTCACCATGGCTTAATATTTCACAATTTAATTTTTTTTCGATGATGGTTTATGTACATCTGTTAAATGTTCAAAGTGTAAAACATATCTTAGTTATTGATAATGCACAACGCACTGATATCGAACTTTCACAGGTGACCTGTTTTACAGTCATGTAAAGATCATGTAGAAATATATTTCATATAAATATATAATCAAGTTTAGTATGTGTTTAAACATTATGTTGTGAAAAAAGTGAAATGTTTGTGTATAGGATGCCAAACGTGGCAATAGATAACAAATTGATTCTAACACAACATGACTAAAGTGTTAAATGTGCAATATTTAATTCGGTGTTTATACATATTTTGTCTAGAACTTTTGATCATTTTGTTTAACACTTATAGATTTTTTGTAAGTGCTTTTCTGACGGATTATACACCTAATGCATCAAAGATACAGTGCTGAGTATTTTATTCTGATAATCATGTTAATAAATATTAATTAGATACTGACCAAAAACCCCTCAGTTGGTAGAATAAAATTAATGCATAAAAAAAGTATTACATTTGAATCGTCTCTTACATATGATATAACTACATGAACTATATTTGTCCAATAAGAATTAAAAAATGTAGTCAAATTTTGTTAAATTTAACTATATAATTGAATACAAAAGCTATGACAATATGACTTTTGTACACTTTTTAAAATAATTGATTAGAGCCTAACTAAAACAAATTTAATCTCGAAGAAAAACCTACTTTCAAAGTTATTAATACACAAAGTAAATGTCATGTAACTGCTACTTATATTTGTTTGGGCTTTATATCAGCTGTTATAAGCAATAAAATCACATATCTTCCCGAGCAGGACTGTAAGTATATGCACATTTGTATCTAGATAAAATGATAGTAATGCGTATATATTCAACAAAAACAAATATTATGATATGATTGTTTACAAGTTCAACTGCGTAAAATATACCATTATCTTTATGTTATCATAGATTATAATAAATAAAAAGATAAAATAGAAAATTGCACTTGCATGACATTTTCTGTTAAATATGGGATACAGGAGGCAACCTCATGCAAGCAAAACATATTGCACCATTATTCTTAAGGACATGTTTTATCGGTTTGAGATTGTTGTGAACTGATTTCTTTAAAACATGTATAATATATAACATGAAGAAAAAATCGTATTTCATAACAAACGATAAAACTGTTGTTAAATCGATGCATTATACACAAACAAACTTTGAAATATTACCAGCCAAGAAATAAGCTGTAATAAGCTCAAAATATATCAGGCGTAGGAAATAGATACATTTAAATGAACAAGTATAAATTTCGAAACACATAGTTTTATAAGCGTACAGCTCAACATCTCCGAAATACATGATACACAGAATTCCATTTCGATATATTAATTACCGAGTTATTGTTTCCCTTGAAATTTAACAATGCGAGTATAATTAAAATTCATGATTAAACGTTGTTTGCCAACATTGTCCAATATGTCAACACAGTTAATCGGGACCTCAATGGATACTACATACTCGAGTCGATATTACAACATTCATTTGTTTCCCAGTAGCACAGAAATGCTGTATTAGTGATGTTCCCTCGTAGGATGAGAAGTTATGTGCATGTTTAACATATCAATAGAGAAAATGTTTCCATGTATGGTTTTACTATCAAAAAGGTCTAAATCACGAAAAATGTATCTTCATATGTCTTTAACGGGATTTTTTAAAATCCGTTTTACTATTTGTTCTTACTTATTTTTTTGTTTTCGAAATGTCTCCTACAATATTTATGATAGTTGTAGAATGTATAAAATGATGACGCAATTATACCAATCGGTAAAGCAAGAATGATTACACCACACACGGCACAAGCAATGGCGACCACGTGACCGGCAGGCGTCACAGGAACGTAATCGCCATACCCAACTGTTGTAACAGTGATCAAGGCCCAATACATTCCGATAAATACATTTGTTATTTTTGAATGCTGGTATTCAGTCGAATATATCACAAATCCAAATGTGCATACTAGTAATGCTAGCATAAAAATAAGGATTTTCAATTCTGTCTTTGAAGAACTTAGGGTCAATCCTATGATACCAAATGCTGGTGTACGCTTTGTAAGATAAAATAGTCGAGCTATCTTTAATATTGTCAAATACGAAAGCACAGTGAATATTTTAACCGCCGTTTTGTATTCAAAAAGCCATCTTTCATATAGCATCGTTAATGTTGTCCAGAATGAAATGTATCCAATAGCTGTGAATAATCGAGAAAAGCTTGACACATACGTGAATTTATTCGGGCAAACGATAAAACCTAAAATGAATTCCATCGTAATGATGCTATGACAAATTATGTCTGATGTTTTCAGATATGGATGTGGCTTCAGTGTTGTCATTTGTTGGTACGTAGCATTATCCCAGTCCAAGAACTCTCCTACTTGTTTCAGGGTCTTCTTTTCCGACTCGGTGTAATTCACGCTGAGTAGTGGTGCTGACTCCATCGCTTCTATTATCGTTGAAGCAACTATCAGCATTGAGATGAGAACTGCCCATACCTGTCGAATATGATAAAAGCAACATGAAATTATACTAGTGCAATGCCAAAAGATGCGCGTTTTTCTTGGTGATCAAATTCAAAAGCGTGATTTCTTTTTATATGAGAACATAATTGCAGTTGTCAAGAACATAATTACATAATATTATTTATGATATATGACATAACATGCGCTATTTTTTAAGTCTATTAAAGTGGCATTATCTCCATCCAAGTGTTTATAGCGAATGAACAGATGAAAGTCTAAATAAGTTTACATTTTTAATAGTTCCTTTCAATTTTGTATATTACAGTGTATAAACGATGAAAAAATCACGTGGCCCAATCAAATCTCTGTATATATCCATCAGAATTGAGTTGTGGCGTTTAATTTATAAAAATAAGGACAGTATTTATATATTTTAGGCACCAAACCATCTGTTTGTCAATCACTATTATAAGAGTAAGTTTTTTTTAAATATATATGGAGCATAATGCCACTTTCATACAGCTGGCATAATTACCAAAGCAAATTTAGACGAGTTTGGTTCATCAAGAAATAACCAAAGTCGATTTTTAAAACTAACACCATTTCGCTGCGCTAAGAAAACATTTGTATTTCTCTCAAACTTCTTCATTAGTTTCTGCATTGTTAACCTGTCTTCATCGCTTTTATATAAGGCTTCCCAGCAACAAGGAGCAACGTTGCTCTCGGCAACTTCCCAAAATTCCAATTCCTCTTTGAAAGTAGTTCCACAAATATCCTTCGGTACATGGATAGAACCTTTGCGAAAACCATCGAGAATGAAAGCAAATATATACGGATTTCTGTCAAAAAAGTATTCATTGTTTTCATGATTTGGCATTTGCTTATCAATACTAGCAAGAAAAGATTCTGGAAAAGATTTGAGAATATCTGCATGACATATGAAAACAGTTCCTCCAACATTAATTCGCAGATTTTGTCTTCCATCTATATTGCACAATTTTTCCATGGTTTTCAGTCCTGAAATGTGGGACCACTTGTTTTCCTTAAAATAAAGCCATAAATATCGGTTAAATGGTCATTTTGCTTCCGCTAAAAATATTTTCTGTTATTTTATGCATAAAATCCTTTTTAATTTATATCTTAATAGTTCTTAAAGAAAGTTATTATCAGTTTAATTATTATTATTTTTTCATTTCTGTTGTCAGATAAAATATCTACTAATGAAATTTCAAAAGTATGAACACTGAAAACGAATCCAGTTAGTTAAAATCCTAATTCCGAATTGCCAAGCATATCCTATTTGATTGGACATCAAAATGCTTTTATAACTACGACAGATGTTTGATGACCTACGGGGTTGTATATCTCCGTTAACTGCTGTAAATCATATTTCTGAAATAATTTTTCATATTTTATTAGTTGTTTAGAGATACATGTAGTAACTAAAATTAATCGGACTTTGAATAAAAGACTAGTAAATTGTATCATTCATCAAACAGTTTTTGCTTAAATTTCATGAAATTCTATAAGAAATTATCCAATCCGTTCGTACAAATGTTGCTTTTCAAACGTATGATATGATACATGTATTAGATTGATATTAATTAATAGTGATATTCCTTCAAACATGTTGCGTTATTCTCATGTTATTGTTCGCCCTTTGTGAACGAGTGATATAAGATAAAGTAGTGTATAAAGAGATTAAATCCATGTTTAGAAAACACTTTTATATATTTCCATACAACAACATAACACGTGTGTCTTCCCAATCAATTTATACTTGTTCATTATAGCCTTAGCTTTATGTGACATAATACTTATACATGTACTTCGAATAGCAATGCGCAATTCATTATAATTATAATCGAAAAATAGAAGGCATAAAACAATCAATGGTATGTAAATTATTCCATGGAGAAATAACCTCCTCGTGAAATATGAGATGATTTATTTAGGAGCATATCGGAAGCTTTTAATTATACCCCAGAGACCAATCTTTAATGCGTTTTTTAAAGATATATAATTTGGTATCAAATTCCAATAATGCTTTTATACTCAAGTTAGAATTATATGCCCGTTGGGGGAAATGTTTGGTCTGTTTGTCAACGATAAAACTGATGTATACGTGATAGTTGAAACATCATTTGAAAATATAATATGAAATGAATGAAATAATCATGTGGTCTCCCTTTATATCCTTATAAGATAAAACTCGAATGACAATTCGACGATCAAATTAATATTATAGGATAACAGCGATTTTTTTGGATTTCTTAATATCATGTTTTCTTAAACATAATAAAAAGAATACGACCTTTTCTGCATGAAAAAAATAACATAAAAGAAATTGATAGCGTTCATTGCTATAGAAAAGTGAGTAAAATTACATCTGATGTTCTTAAAAACAATAAGAGATGTACATGAAACACGACATACGTAATCTTCATTAATCTTAGAAATTAGGTCTATAAATTTATGGAAAATCGAAACAAAGTAGGGTATGTATGGAAAGTCTCAAACAATAGTGATGTTAATTAAATTCCACCTAGAAAATATGCAACAAATTTTTGAACGATGTGAAATTTAAGAATAAGTGTATTTTCTGTTTGAAGAAATAATACAGACTAAAGGTTGTTTTTTCCATACAAAGAGAGTGAATCTAACGTATAAATAAAATAGTCCGTTCCTTAGTCACATGTGTTGCTCAATCAAGCTAAAGCTCATATTATCCTTTTATTTCACTACTTGCAAAAAAATGGAATGCAAAATGTTCGTAAAGTTAAAAATTCGATAAACTCTTTATCAAAGACAATACCACATTATGTATTGTTTTTATTGTATTTGTTTTTCCTAACATATCACCCAAAGAGGCGTTATCTCGACGTTTCATCAATTTAATGCTTTAAACATTATCGATATTAATTAAGCGTCATGTTTATATGAAATTAAATGTTTGCTTTCTAAATACAATCCCATTATAAGGATTAACATGAATGCATAAATTCAAAATAATTGCATAATATCATATTAACTTAATTACATTGCAGTATGAAAAAAACATTCCTCATTAATCATTATCTCTAGGCATTGTAACTTAAATATATTTTCCTGTACAAGCCTTTTTAAAATGAACTTAGGGCGGCCAATTTTGACCCTAGGGGCATGATTTACATTTTTTTAAGAGAATCACAAACTGATGCTTTATGCATAATATCTAAGCTGATGGCATTGTACTTTAAGAAAAGAAGATTTTTTAAAGACATTTTTATATTATAAGTCAATAAAAACTCCCAAGGGATATGTCATTTTTGACCTCAAGGGCATGGCTCATGTAGAGGTCTACTAGATAATGCTAGATGCCAAATATATAAGCACTGGGCATTCCAGTTGAGTTATTTGCTTACATGGTCTTTAATGTGTTGTGTTGAGGGACTAAAAGTTTATAAATGGGAACGTTCCTTGAGTGAACATTACATGAACATTTTCAACTCTGGTCTGTGTCTGTTCATGAAATATCTTCATCATTCTGTTAGATCTTCTATCAAATGAATGAATTGCATTTTAATATTTGTGTTTTTTTGTATCTTGGGTATAAAGTATGTATCTTATGGCGACTTTCTGACTACTGGTGATGGAAGACCTCAGTTGATCCTCCGTGCATTATTTCAGGCACGAATAGGCACCTGAGAAGAACCATCCACGTTCCGTATGCCAACTGGTTAGCTTCTTCACATGAAAGAATCCAAAGTCTCTGTCGTGATTCGAACCCACAGCTGTGAGTTGTTTGAAGTCAACAACCTTAAACACCCAGCCATGAACGCTGAAATTATTTTTGTGCAAGACATCAACTAGCTCAATTAACTAACACAAGCATAAATGAATTGTAAAACAAATATTTATTCAACATTGACACAAATATTGTTTCTAATATACATTTTAAAATGTAGCTATATGGTCAGACAACATAACACATATATGTTTCTATGGTAATATCTGGAAAGAGTATGTTACATTTGTAAGTATTCGTTGACTAAGTCTTTCCTAAAACATATAATATTATGCTAACTTATCATTTGTGAAACAATAAAAGCGTTGGAATAATATTTATTACATGAAAAACTGGACAAGACAGGTCCTGAAATCTGTAGTTAGGTAGAATTTTAGAAATTCTTCAAAAAATGGACATGTTTTAGAAGTAAAAGGCAATTGGGAGACAAAATTTAATAGTGGGCATTTATACATTCATACAAGTAGGTATGGCAGCTGCAATCCTATTCTACTGACGTTGGGTGTTTAAAATAGCAAAAAATAACAAATTATGTCATATTTTGCAACATACCTTCAAAGTTTAATAACATTTGTGAATATCCAGCATATCTTAAGGTATAATTATATTTTCTGAATTTAAATACAGTGTGCTTCTTTAAGACATAATATCAAAATAAATCATCCTAAAATATTTCACAGCTCAAATTCATATGCTTCTGTGGGTAGTTTAACAATATAAAAGGTGTCTACCCACTGTCATCCAAACTGACACTAATTAAAGACGTTTTCGAAGTTTTCATATAGACATATAGGCAAAATGAAAACTGTTCAATAGAATTTCTTTTAACTTTTAACTAATAACATGTTATTAGAATATGATAACAGAAACATTTTAAACAGAAAAAAATTGGGGTCACCGTTCTCATTTTTGAGTTACCTGCCCTTGAATTGGAATTTTTCGTTATATTCAAGGGCAGATAATTTACAATGAAGCGAAACAATACATTTTTTTTCCTTATTTTCACGAAGCTTACCTTCGTCTTAGTCAATATGCAAAATTTCAAGAACAAATTTAGATCGGATGTTTTTTTTCTCCACTTCTTCTCTAAACCTGTGCATTTTTTCTTAAAAATTGGCCTATTTTTATGAATTTAAAGTACCGTTATTTTCATTGAAAAAAATAACAGAAGCAATATAAGGCATTGCATGTAATTATGTATTGTATTCAACAATAAAAAGAAAACATTATCCAGAAGTAAAAACAAGAATTCATTTACGTATTTATAAGTTATCTGCCCTTGAAATGACCTCAAATTAGTAGAAGATTGTGATCCAGGGGCAGATAACTAAACAAGAGCTGTCGGTAGGACAGCAACGCTCGACTATTCTTAGTGCTTGATAGTAAAAAAAAATGCTTGATACAGTTACCTCCTCCTGTTTACAGGTTGGGGTAATAATGGTGAACAAGTGTGCAAAGTTTCAAAGCCATATGTCAATGGTCTTTGAAAATATTTGAGGTATTACAAAAACTTGAACGTAAATTCTAAGTCGAAAAAGGGGCATAATTCTGTCAAAATGCTTGATACAGTTATCTCCTCCTGTCTACAGGTTGGGGTCATGATGGTGAACAAGTGTGCAAAGTTTCAAAGCCATATGTCAATGGACTTTGAAAATATTTGAGGTATTACAAAAACTTTAATGTAAATTCTAAGTCGAAAAAGGGGCATAATTCTGTCAAAATGCTTGATACAGTTATCTCCTCCTGTCTACAGGTTGGGGTCATGATGGTGAACAAGTGTGCAAAGTTTCAAAGCCATATGTCAATGGACTTTGAAAATATTTGAGGTATTACAAAAACTTAAACGTAAATTCTAAGTCGAAAAAGGGGCATAATTCTGTCAAAATGCTTGATACAGTTACCTCCTCCTGTCTACAGGTTGGGGTCATGATGGTGAACAAGTGTGCAAAGTTTCAAAGCCATATGTCAATGGACTTTGAAAATATTTGAGGTATTACAAAAACTTTAACGTAAATTCTAAGTCGAAAAAGGGGCATAATTCTGTCAAAATGCTTGATACAGTTATCTCCTCCTGTCTACAGGTTGGGGTCATGATGGTGAACAAGTGTGCAAAGTTTCAAAGCCATATGTCAATGGACTTTGAAAATATTTGAGGTATTACAAAAACTTTAACGTAAATTCTAAGTCGAAAAAGGGGCATAATTCTGTCAAAATGCTTGATACAGTTATCTCCTCCTGTCTACAGGTTGGGGTCATGATGGTGAACAAGTGTGCAAAGTTTCAAAGCCATATGTCAATGGACTTTGAAAATATTTGAGGTATTACAAAAACTTTAACATAAGTGGTTACGCAGATGCGGACACGGACGCTGACGCTCGGGTGACTACAATAGCACAACTTATTCTTATCGAATAGTCGACCTAAAAACGAGAACGGTGACCACAATTTTTTTTGCTTAAAATGTTTCTGTTATCACATTCTAACAACATGCCAAGTTTAAAGAAATTCTATAGAACAGTTTGAATTTTGTCTATATGAAAACTCTCAAAAACGTCCTTAAGGTGGCCCATTCTGAAACATTACCTTCTAAAAACCTTAAAAATAAATAATATATGCATCAATAAATATGACAGTCAATAACCCCAACAAACATACATATCATAAACATTTCCAGTTAAAGAAAAACAACATTAATTTCCTTTTATAACATTAGAACAATTGTTTTTCCAATACATAAAAAATCTTTTTTTCTCTAAAAAAATCTTCCAATATAAATAATATAACATAAATATCAAAAACATATCCACATTTTATGCACTTTAAGGTTTGGCTCTTATAAATTATGCCAAAGTTATTTATTTCATACATGCAATCATATTCTAGAAGCACTGGTAAAACTTAATAATCATAAAAACAAAAATTCAAACTTTACTTGTCAGAAAATTTAGAGGAACAATCGAAGCAACAACAGTTGATATGTCAAAAAGCAAAATAACAATAAAATGTAAAAGCAATTAGATATGGTAATTAAAGCAATACAACTCGCTGTGCAACTTTTGATTGTGTGGTCCTTATGAAATGACGTTTTGTGTGTGTTTATTTTCTTGTCAGGTTTCCAGACACACTGTCACTGTAATGGTCATGTGACGACTTTCAACTTTTACTGGTGGAGAAGATTTAACGTGCCTCCTTCCTTGCATTATTTCAGGCATGAGCAGGCACATAATTAAAACCATAAACTTTTGATAAGTTGACAGCATTTTTTTTACCTTAAAAGTTTCCTCAATTCCATATTCAAACATAATACATGTATCTAGTAATTAGGGACAGCATAAATAAATTGATATTAATTTTAATAAAAAATGATATAAACTTTGCTGAATTTGTCAGAGTAGCAAAGTGCTGATATTGCTATTATGGAACCAACATATTCCAAAAAATATCAAAAACTTTAAAACATTGCTTAACACTGCATATGAACACAGTAATAAAATAAAACTATTTGGCAAGAACATTTAGGTTGCGTGAACAACATTAAACATCACACTAGAAAATAAAGTTAAAAATTTGTTTGTATTGCACTTATTAAAGGCACAAAGTGTAAATTGAACACAATTTATAATTTTAACAGAATTCCTCGTGACTGACTTAACAATAAACTATAAATCAATTTTGATTTCTTATCAACATTCAAGCATTTAAAGTGAAGGATATGAATCAATAAAGGCATGATCATTACTAATATTACTATATATGTATTAATGCATGTAAATATGTTTAATTCAACAATATCTTTACTCAAATTCTTGTTTAACATGTACTACTGAAATCTATATCTACAAGTTTATAATCATAAAAGGTGGGTAATCACTGTAGTCTAATGATTATACATGTAGATCCCAGGGCTGATGTTTAGGCCTATTTTCTGAATGGATATAATGTTACCTTTAAGCGGTACACTTTCCAAATTTAAAAAGAGTTATAGACTTTTTTATCATTATAAAAATTCTAAAGTTAATTTGTATTACATGTATTAAAGTACTCTAGCTTCATTGACTGCTAGCTAGTAGTATTTTCAGAGAAACAAAAGCAAAAAAAAATTAAAACAACAAAAATAAAATAAGGGTGTAAATGCAAATATTAAAATTTCAGTCTGTCATAATAAAATCAAGTGAACATCAAATAAGCATAAAAATAAATATTTACTGGCAAGCATAAATAAAAACAAGGGTGCCATAGTCACAAAATATGCCCGTTTACGAAAAAGCTTTAGATGGAGATGGGGGCATTATGGATAAGTGTTATCTAGCAAGCAAGTTTTTATTCTTGGCACTGTGTTGTTAAATGAACCTTAAAACAAATCAATAGGGAAGATATGCACAGAATGTGTGACCTTGACCTTGGTCGCAGGGACCTGAATTTTATGCACGGCACTCAGCCTCACAATGATGAACATTTGTGCCAAATTATATTGAAATCCCTCTATGCATGTAGAAGTTTTGCTCCAGACAAGTGTTTTTCTATGAGCTCTAACTGTGACCTTCACCTTTGACCTAGAGACTTGGTTTATGTGCAGGGCACTACGTCTCATGGTGGTGAACAATTCTATAAAAGTAACATTAAAATTCCTCCATGCATGTAGAAAATATGCTCCGGACAACATCTGGATATTTAATCATCTCCAGTGACCTTGACCTTGCAAATATTAACCTAAATTAAATGTGTAACACCTGTAGTCATGATAGTTACCATTTGTGCTACAATCCATCAATAAATGATGACTAAATGGTCCCTATAACCATCTTCAAATTTTTATCTGAACTTTGTCCTCTATGTGTAACCTTGAACTTTGGTCGCAGGGATCTGAATTTTGCATGCGACACTCAGCCTCACCATGGTGAACATTTGTGCCAAGTTATATTGAAAACCCCCTATGAATGTAGAAAGTTTTGCTCCGGACAAGCGTTTTTCAAATGAGCTCTAAGTGTGACCTTGACCTTTGACCTGGAGACCTGGATCAATGCATGGAGCAATACATATCATGGTGGTGAGCATTTCCATAAAGTATTATAAAAATTCTTCAATACATGTAGGAGATATGCTCCAGACAAAATCTGGATATTTCACCATCTTTAGTGACCTTGACCTTGCATATATTGACCTAAAGTACATGTGTCACAGCCGTAGTCATTATAATGACCATTTGTGTTACAATCCCTCAATAAATGATGATTAATCGTCCCTATACACATCTTCATATTTTTATCTTTTTTTAAACGGGCCGTATAAAAAGTACATGTAATTTAATAACTAAAAAATTCTGATTTTAAGATTTTATATTCTAGGGAAATACATTTCATTACAATTCTTAATCTTTGAATGAGCTGAACTGATATTTACTTGAAAATTAAAATATAATTAAATTTCTATGAGAAAGTATTTACATTTGATAAGGTAATTACTGTATGATCTTTAATGAACAAATAACCAAGTCTACAGAACACCAATAGTTATCAAGAGTTAAGTATCTTGACCAATGAATGAAACATGTGTAAATAAATGTTACATTTCTTTACAACATACTCAAGTCCCAAGAAAGAGGATTATTTCATGCCCTTTGATTAAATTCTATTTTTAGAAAATAGATCAAGGGGAGTAATTGTGTAAGTCATTTATGAACAAAGTAATAACTTTGTTGTCTCCCTTTGATTAAATTCTATTTACAAAATCTGGATATTTCATCATCTTTAGTGACCTTGACCTTGTATATATCAGGGCACTAGACAACTTTTGGGGACAGGTACCCATACCCTCAGGAAGGGGAATTTTGTGTCATTTTAAGACAAAAAGGGGAATTTTAAGCCATATACAAGTTCTTTATATTTAAGTTTTACACTAACTCTTGGCACAATTTCCTACCATTACTTACAATAGCTAGTATATTTATTACTATAGACGTCACAAATAAAACATATAACATGAAGCTTTTCTTGAGACAGGCTATCTCATTGTTTTCTTTATTGCTTTCTTATTGCTCTTGTCTGACTCAGACATCAATCAGAGCTCCAGATAATTATATGTTTTTGGCCAAGGGTTTAATACCCCTGAAATTCTAAAGTGAGGGGTAAAATGCAAATTCTGAAAAACGTTATATTACGGTTATATTAAAATCTATAACAAGCATAATGCATTTTGTTTATGATAAAAAATAAAAACTGACAGTTGTTTTTGTTGTTGTTGTTTAAAAAAAAAAAAACTTGTACAACAAAAATTGAATCAGTGCAACAAGCTCTGGAAAGGCAGACTTTCCTAAGCAAGGGTATGTTGTACCCAAGTTATTGAAACACAGCAAAACTATTTCCTATTAATGTTTTCTTTATTTTTAATCACACTATTTTAGAATCTGCACTGGTCAGTTCTTAATCTATTTTCTACATATTTCTGCCTGTTCTTTAGATTGAAACAATTATAACAATGATAATTGAAATAAGAATTAAATAAAAATAAAAAGAAAGTTTTATGCCTTTTCTAAAAAAGGTTTTGGTTTCAGAGGAAATTAACACATATAATTACAACATATGGAAACAACACGTTAAGTCGCTCATATATGATTCTAAGCGACAATATTATAATGATACTATCAATCAAAACAAACACAACCCAAAGAAATTATGGACTGGTCTAAATGAATTATCTGGTTACAAATCCAAGGTTCAAACACATTTTATTGATGATGATGATGGCAACCCGGTTTCTGACCCTTTAATCACTGCAAATTTATTCAACAGACAATTTGCAAATCTCCACCAATCCCATCATGCCATTAATCAGACTGGTTATGAAAATCCTGAGCTTGTTGAAGTAAATGCATCTAAACTTCAGCATATACCCCCTTTCAAAATACCTAAAATAGAGCTCTCTTATGTGTTGAACCAATTAAAATCGATTGATATTACAAAGTCATGTGGGTCAGATGGTCTCAGTGCAAGGTTTCTAAAGTTATCGGCTCATATTATTGCTCCCATACTTACCACTATATTCAATAACAGTATTCTAAACAAAACATTTCCTAAATCATTCAAAAAATGCAAAAGTCATTCCTATACATAAAAAGGGTTCTAAAAGTGATAAAAGAAACTATAGGCCAATTTCCATACTTCCCTTGATATCACTTATTCTTGAACGTCATGTCAGTTCACATTTAAAGCAATACCTTGAGAAAAATCAACTTCTTTACCAACGTCAGTCTGGATTCAGGTCAAATCATTCATGTCAAACAGCATTGATTAGAATTATTGATGACTGGATTACAGCTATTGACAAAAATGAAATAGTTGGTTCAATTTTCCTTGATCTCTCTAAAGCTTTTGACTATGTGGATCACTCTATTATTATTGAAAAGCTTAGAATGTATAACCTAGACCCTTCATCAGTTGCTTGGTTTTCCTCCTATTTAGATTGCAGAACCCAAACAAACTTACATATCCGGTTTATATTCAGAGTCAAGTTCAGTAACTACTGGAGTTCCTCAGGGCTCAGTGCTAGGTCCTATACTGTTTTTAATCTATATCAATGACCTGCCTTTGTCTATGGAAAAAACAGAAACTGATTTTTTTGCTGATGACACTACCCTTTCAACCTCTGATGTATCCCTAAACAGAGTAGTTGAATCTCTTACTCATGATCTTTTAAAATGCCAACAAATGGTGTGATTTGAATCGCATGTCTATCAATGTTAACAAAACTAAGGTCATGTATATTTCCTCAAAACACAAGCAAAATTATATCCATGAAAGTAACCTTGTATTCTATATAAAACAGAGCAAATTTTTTTGTAGCTCTGAAGAAAAATTATTGGGTATTACAATTAATAACACCTTGTCTTGGCAAAGCCATATTGATAATGTTCTTAAAAAGTGTAACTCATTGTTACATTTATTATCACGTATTAAATTATTCATATCTATAACCTGTAACGTAAAATATTTTACAATGCATATATCTTACCACATCTTGATTATTGTTGCATAATTTACGGTAACTGTACGTCTTTTCTAGAAGATAAACTCATTAAGTTCCAAAAGAGAGCTGCAAAGACTAATTCTAGACAAAGATTATGACACTCCATCTGCTGAACTTTTTTTCTGAACTCCGCTGGATGACCTTTTCACAGAGGGTTGTTTTTCAAAAAGCTTACTATGATGTTTAAAAATAATGAATAATCAGGCGCCTACCTATTTATTGAATAATTTCATTTTATCGTCAGATGTTCATACTCGCATTTTGCGTTCATCATCTGATTTTCAACTTTATACCCCTAGACCAAATACTGAACAATTTCGTAAGTCTTTTGTTTATTCTGGATCTTGTATTTGGAATGGCCTTCCTGATTATATTAAGTCTGCTGCATCTGTGAACCATTTTAAAACCTTATACTTGAGGTATTATCACACTTCCATGTATGCAAATTGATAATCTCCTGTATGTTTTTACATTTATGTATTATAATAGTTTGAATATGTTAAATTTACATTGTTCCTTGTTGAGGGCCTCATGGAAGATTGATATGTTTGTTCAAATGAGTTCTCTCGTTAAATAAAGTCTTTATTATTATTATTATTATTACTGTAAAACTGGGTACGAAAATATTTGGTACGAAAATATTTGAGTACAAAGCTGCAAGAGAAATACGTTTTTTTCCAACAACAACTGACAGTAATTTAAAATAGTTTTGTTTATTGACTAGTAGAATATGACAATGAATGTCTATTCTCTAAACAAATTGAATATAAGGTAAACTCCTACGATGATTATCTGCCACATTAATTTTGTCAATAATTTTACGAGAGTTACCTCCCTTGTACATTTCTCACTTCCTGCTACTTTTGGCTTTAACATACAGCGTTGTTGACAACTGTATTTTAGTTTTCAATCCATTGAAAGTTAAACAGAAATATATTTTATTTTTATACTTTTTTGGTTAAATATCAAACATTTACACTACAATTTTTTTTAGGGGAATTTTCTACTGAAATAGGGGAAAAAAGCATATGATTTTGAGAGGGGAATGGGGCCGATATTCGGCCCCAAAAATGGCCAAACGAGTGCCCTGTATATTGACCTAAATTATATGTATCACAGCCATAGTCTTGATAATGACCATTTGTGTTACAATCCCTCAATAAATGATGACTAAATGGTCCATATACACATCTTCATATTTTTATCTGAACTTTGACCTCTATGTGTGACCTTGACCTTGGCCGCAAGGACCTGAATCTTGCACGCGACACTCCGCCTCACAATGGTGAACATTTGTGCCAAGTTAATATTGAAATCCCTCTATACATGCATAAACAAAAATGGAAGTTTTGCTCCGGACAAGCATTTTTCAATGAGCTCTAAGTGTGACCTTGACCTTTGACCTAGAGACCTGGTTCATGTGCGCGACAACTGCTCCTCATAGTGGTGAACATTTATATGAAGTTTCATTAAAACCCCTCCATACATGTAGGAGATATGCTCCGGACAAAATTGGACGCCGCCCGCCGACCGCCCGCCCGCCGCCCGCGCCGACCGCCCGCCCCGCCAGGGGCGTTCCCATAATACGTCCCGTTTTTCAAACGGGCGTATAAAAATGCATGAAATTTAGAATAAATAATAACTTATAATACATTTGTATATAACAAAATATGTCTGTGAAATAAATTTTTAATAGGGAAAAAATGTGCCCATAGGAACGGGTCCCCCCACACTCCACTATTCTGCCCAATTTTGATGACCCCTAAGGTCAAATTTTTTTTGGGACTACATATGCCACAATTGAAAAAAAAAAAATTTTTTAAAACATTTAAAGGGCAAAAAACTTTTCAAATACGGGAAAAAAATTTCCACAAAAAAACCCCCAAGGGTGGCTTTAAGAAAACCCTTTGCTGCCCCAACATTCTTTTAAATTTTTCAGGCCTACAAAAGTCAAACATTTTTTGACCTATATAGGGGAAACAAGGGAAAAATTGGGCAAATTTTTTATTTATTTGTAAGTCAAGGGCAATAACTCTAACAAAACTGAAAAAAAATCCACATGCAAAGTCCCAGGTACATAGCTTCACAGTGATGCTGTAAAGTTGGTTGATTCTAATTCAAGCACTCAAGGAACAAATAACACCACATAATGAAACGGTTTTTACTAAGTCAAGGGCCAAAACTCTACAAATACTGAATAAATCCACAAACGAAACCCAAGGTGCACAACTACATATGCTGAGTGACATTCCCGTAAGGTTTCATGACTCTATGTCAAATCCTTTTTGAGTTACATGCAACACAATTTGAAAATTGCAAATTTTTACTAAGTCAAGGGCAATAACTTGTTTTAAAATAAAACATATTGTGATAGAGTAATCAACACAATTATTATCCTTAAACTCTAAGATTGATAAAAAATGGAGGTAGAATTATAGTCATGTTAAACAAAACAGCACCATCTTTCTCAGTTTGTTTACAAAATATTGCAAAATAAACACACAATAAAAAAATAAAATAGCATGATATGAAACTTTCTTCATGCTGCAGTAAAACTGATAAACAAAATAAAATATTAAAATAACCAAAGTTGACTTTCTATAAACAACAAAAATGCAAATTCAATATCATGAACATAATAAATAAATACATGTATGTAAGACAAAAGTAAAAAAAAATATTTAAACATTTTGATAAAAAAATAAACATTTTTAAACCAGTTTAAAATTGAGTGCTTATTAATGTAAGAGAAAATATTTGTGGAAAACATTAGACCATTTAAAATTGAATAAACAATTTTATAGATACATGCATGTGTAAAACAATTATATCACATAAATCGCAGTGCAGGAGTGTAATAAAGCCATTCAATGAAAATGATATTATACTAGTGTTATAACACTTTGATGTGACTTCATTTGCCTTATATACAAACATAGCGCTTAAGTGTGTGTGTCAATAAAAAAACAACTCTTTTTACTTGTAAACCATTCTTATTTTAAATATGTGATATACACAATATTACATTTGTGAAGCTTCACTATTAAATTTGTTGAACTTGTTGGATTACATAAAATCATGCTCATCAGAGGCTCGCATAATATAATTTTATTCAACTCATTCAATAAATTCAGTATTGAACCTACACTCATTTAATATCTTCTATATATCAGTAACACCAACTGATGATCCCTATTGCCACACTGTTTAGGCTACAATAAGGCATATATGATCCCTGATGCCAGTATAATTAAGTGAAAATCAGGTTCATGTATAACTGTTAGAAAAAGTTGGAAAATCTATGTCTATCTTCAGTGACCTAGACCAAATTGGGCTCAATACCTAACCAAAATGTAGAGTCTATGTAAACCGTTACAACACACCAAAGATCTAAGAAACAAGTCAATAAATGAAGGTGTTAAGATATATAGTGAGCCAGTATGATGAAGGACTAAAGGACAAACTAGAAAATAGTTACTAAACAAAAAAAAATCTCAGGGAGCATAAAAAAGCAGCACCTTTCATGAATGAAGTTAGTTGGTATAACTACCTTAAAACTTCCTTGTTTACATTAACTAGATGATGTTTTCGATTTCAAGAAATACAATAACATCTGGTGCAATGTAAGATACTAGTGACGATAACTTATAAACTGATTTCTTTTCATACAGAAGTCCTTATATCATTACTCTGTTACACAAACATAAAGGTGAAATTTATAAACCCCTCTTACTGTTCATGACAGAAATAAAAAGATTGATATTCCATTGTTTTTGTTTACTGAATAGTATTAATTACATGGTATGTCTTTATCATTTTGAAACATTTAACATACATGTATTTTGTAATTAACCAGCAAAACAAAACAAGGTAAAACATTTTAAAAGGGTAGAAATATTTGTTCCCATAAAACACAGATCACAATGCACTATCACAGTTATAGTTCCTTTCATCAGGTCAAAATACATCTAATAACTCAATGTAATCTGTACAAAACTTCCATTTTAAAATCGCTTCATTGACAGTCATTTCTAAAAGGTCAGGATCCAAGGTTAAAAAGAAATTCTTCCAGGTCAAACTCAAATCTCAGGTTTTTGATTCGTCAGAATGTACATTGACCAATGAAAATCCTGAGATTTAAGACTGAAAAGTTTTATAACCTCAAAGCCAGAATACAACTTTTTACATTTCAAATTATGCATTTAAACTATTTTTTTTTATCGTAGTGCCTAAATCATTAATGTGTGCAGTAAATTTAATAAAAAAATTAATTTTACAATATATAAGGGTTATACCTTGCAGATTGTCACACACTGGTACTAGTATTCAAAATTAGTGGGAATGTTGTGCTATATTTCACTGGTTTATAGAAAAGTAGAAAAAAGTCCATATTTTTGATGGATGATTTCTGCTATGCTAGTCTACCATTTTGGTATCCCACCATAACTACAAATATTTCAATTGACATCCACTGAAAAAAAAAACACAAAAAACTAACAAATAAATGGCCCCAAATGAACAAAAAGATACAAAAAATCTATCTTTCTATCTTGTTGGCAAAGTGCAAAAGGTTAGGAAAACATAGCAGAAATCATTCATCAAACATTTTTCTTTAAAAAAAAAACCAAAAAAAAACCACAAACGAACTTAACAATTATCACTCTTAACAATTGGAGTGGACTAGATTGAAGTAGACTTTCCTATTTTTGGTCAGCTTTATCAAGTGATCTCCCTGTAGGCCTGAAGTATACGTCTTTAACCAGCATAGACATAAAACAAGGTGTCTGTTTCTTCCCTGAGATTTTGAGATTCGTAGATTGAGATTGGTACTGCTGGCACACAAGCCGGATCACAGAGGTCAAAAGTTGATTGAGTGACTGGTTCCCTGCATTTGGGTGTGATAGGATCTCACACAAAGCTCTGACAAACCAGGAGCCAGTGTCAGGACGACGAAAAGCATAGTAACCTGTAAGATACCATACAATTATATGAGGAAAAACAATTATTATATTAACTTTAACCTCTGATTAAAAATTAGAACAAACTTAATAGAGATTCACTAGATGATGTTTCATGCCAAAATATATTAGCTCCAGCCTTTGAGATTAAGGAGATTTTTAAAGGTGCTTTTTTTTCAAAGAAACCATAGATCTGCTTGGAATAAAATTCTTATATCAGTTTTGTAAAAGCATTTTGCCAGGAACATTCCAACTTAGTTTTAATAACATTGGCCTAGCGGTTTACAAGAAGTTGTTCAAAACAAAAGTTTATGGTGCATGACAGACATAACCCCTTCATATCAATATTATTTGCTTTTTATGTATTTCTTATATAATATGCACACACAAAATTCAATATAATATATGGTTTGTAATCAAGTTCAATAACAGTTTAGAAGCTCTGAATAATTTCATTTAATGATCCTTTAAATCAGTCTTAAAGAGAACATGAATGAGTAATCCCTACCTGGGGGAGTGGCATTCATCAAAAGAAAGTCTTTGTATATTGGACTTGGTGTGACTTCTATAGTTTCAGCAACAATGGCATCCACCTCGTCTTCCATAACACTTAAATTTACACCAGAGTCCAATGTTGAACCTCGACATGCCTGCCAAAATCAAATTACATTTTTTTACTTATGTCAAAAAATAAGTATTACTGTAAACATTGCTACATATTCTTCATTAAATCTTTATTGAATTCACAAATGTAGTATAATATTCTTGAAACTGGGCCATGGTCAAATCTTAAATTTTAAAGAAAATTAGAAATGTGTCCATAAATTGATGTCACCACATTCCATTCTTTGAATGTCAGACAGTATACAGATGGGCAACCAGACAGCAGAAAAGTGTAGCGAACAGATGGGCAACCAGACAGCAGAAAAGTGTAGCAGTGTGAACAGATGGGCAACCAGACAGCAGAAAAGTGTAGCAGTGTGAACAGATGGGCAACCAGACAGCAGAAAAGTGTAGCAGTGTGAACAGATGGGCAACCAGACAGCAGAAAAGTGTAGCAGTGTGAACAGATGGGCAACCAGACAGCAGAAAAGTGTAGCAGTGTGAACAGATGGGCAACCAGACAGCAGAAAAGTGTAGCAGTGTGAACAGATGGGCAACCAGACAGCAGAAAAGTGTAGCAGTGTGAACAGATGGGCAACCAGACAGCAGAAAAGTGTAGCAGTGTGAACAGATGGGCAACCAGACAGCAGAAAAGTGTAGCAGTGTGAACAGATGGGCAACCATACAGCAGAAAAGTGTAGCAGTGTGACAACAGTTCAGGCAGAGAAGGGCAAATCTAAAATGTATTTATCAGCCTTCACAAGAATATAATAATATTAAGAATACAAGGCCTTAACTTTGAAAGAAATCATCAACACCTGTAACATATATAGTACATTATATACAACTTCACTCGAGAATAATACAAGTTAGCAAGTTTCATTAAAAATTAATATATGACTTGCATAGAAAAAGGCTGAAAAAAGGTAAAGTAACAATCACAATCTGGAGAAAAGGTGGTCGTCGGAAGCATTATTGGTAATCACAACAAAATTACATGAAAATTGCAGCCTCTGTTTGATTGAGTCTGTATGTGAGAGATAATGAAAAAGTGCAGCATCCCTCATGCCCCCTAGCAACTGTCACAGTCAAACAGACGTTAACTGACAACTTATTGCCCCTAATCTAAAAGTTTCAAAAAGTGAAGCATCAACAAACCATAAAACAGAAAGAAGTTTATACCTGCATAAAGAAAAGTTTTGGTTTCCCTTGCAATGTTTTACATTTTTTATCAGTGAACATGTTAACTATCTCTCTGGTGAGTATAATTTGATCAGTGGCATAGACTAAATCTTCTCTAACATGTCTACCAGGATCGTTGTCATCTACTACATGGACTTCATCACCATGTGACAATATAGCGCAAGCAAAACAATCAGCTTTACTGTGATCACTTTTAGCCACTGAAATGTTTTATTATAACTGTATTATTTAGTTCATAAGATATCAAAATTGATACAATGAATTCCTTTAAGCAATTCAGATAATGATATATAAATAATTTCATTATGATACTGATGGCAATTGCAATTGCAGTGTAAGAAATTAGGATTTGTATCCACTAGGCTGGTCGGAATACCAGATTGGAATATTCACTAGCCCAAAAGACATTTCTCTAGCACGATTCATTTGTTCAAAACAGTTGTTTATATTGCCTCTAAAAATACAGTAGCCTGGTCGGGCTTGTTACTGTGAAAAGTTGGTAGCCCGAGGAGAAATTTAGTAGTCAGGGGCTATAGGACTACTGCTAATTTCGAAATTTCGAACACTGCAATTGCTTAAATGATATTTTAAATCACTATACAAATCAGAAATAAAGCTGTCATTTCAATGATTTTAAATAATTTCAATTCAATTTATTTATTCAGCATTTAAACAAGTACATGATTGTCGCCTTTAACATGATAATAAGAAGTTATGTATTTTGGAAATCACCAGGAGTGAATAACAACAGAAATGTGACCGTTAGGTTTTTTTTAGAATTATCTTCTTATTACATGTATTTGAAATCCTAGCTTAATTTCTTTTAAGAGTAATCAATTCCCTAACATTGGGTATCAAAATTTTGAAATTTGGTGAAAAAATTGATGAAAATTATAGAGTTCACATTAAGATGAGTGCTGAAAAATGAGCAGCCAGTTGCATACCTATACTAAATATATTATGTTTTTACCCTTTTTTTTAAAATAAAACAAGCATTTGATAGTATTGCGGGCAATACAGTAGTCCCCTACCGGTCCCTCAAAAAGTTCTTTAATTGTCATACACTCCTGTGTATTGCCATTTATAATGAATTTGAGGATGAAGTCTGTATTTGAAAATATCGACCACAAAACATAATAAAATAAGTTTGTCTATATCACAGTAATGTGTTAAGTTTCCATGCTTAGTAAGGAAATTATGTTTATACAACCTTGTCATATTATTACGATGTGGGATTTTAAAGTAAATCCTATAAGGAATGAAGAAGTTGGAGTGAAAATACCAGTTTCTCGAAAAAAATCTAAGTTCAAGGGGGACATAATTCTGGAAATAGTCTTGCTAGAGTATTTAACCTTCTCAAAAATGTCGAGTGATAATAAAAAACATATATATGAAGTTGAAGTAGATACATTAGGAAATAAAGAAGTTATTTAAAAAAGACAACATTTTTTCCCCTAAAAAATCTAAGTTCAAGGGAGGTAATATTGATATTTTTTGTGCTAGAGTTATAAACCTTGTCACATATGATGTGGTTGATGACCAGGAACTTATATTTAAAGTTTGAAGTAAAACACCTTAAGAAATAAAGAACATATAGTGAAAAAGCTGAAAAATTTAAATCAGAAATCTTGAAATTCAGGCTATTTGTTGCCATAGCAACCAGAATTTTCAACATAGGAAGAAAAGAAAAAGATGTGCATAATCTCCAGACTGCCATCTACCCATATTTCAAGTTTCATAAAAATATTTTCAGTACTTTTTGAGTTATCACTGGATCCAGTTTATGTGTTAAATTTGCCATATTTTCAGACTATTTGTTGCCATAGCAACCAGAATTTTCAATATAGGAAGAAAAAAAAAAGACGTGCATAATCTCCATACTGCCATCTATCCATATATCAAGTTTCATAAAAATATTTTCAGTACTTTTTGCGTTATCGCGGGATCCAGTTTTGTGGACGGACGGACTGACGGACTGACAGACTGACAGACAGACGGACGGAGGGTAAACCTAAAGTCCCCTCCGGTTAAACCGGTAGGGGACTAATTAATGTTATCACAATCATATATATAATATTTAAATGCATGTTACATGAAAAAACACTGCAGTTTAGATTGTTTGGGAAAGGTTAGGGATATTAGAGGGGGTTGGGGGTAGTGACCAATCAGTGTGCATTATTTCTTAAATAAGTTGTAAATATAGAAACATTACTAAGTGTATTCAAATATAAAAACTTCAAATTTCAATATTATATTTTAAATGTCAATATCACAAAGCATATTACTGACAAAGCCCTGACAATGTAAATAGGCATCAAAATAACAGCATTAAATACATACATACCTTTTTTAAGAATATGAATCATCTGATCTCTTGTTTGATTATGATGGCAGGTAACACTGAATCCCAGCTTTGTGAAAGTTTTGTAAAGATTATCAGCATCCACACTGGAACCTGGCCTTGAGGAATGCCCCTTGAAATGCTCATTGTTGAAAACAATCATGGTCCCTCGGCATGGATGGTTAAAGTCATATTCATCAGTCTCATCCCAGACTGGAGGTTCAATGTCAGAGCCCCAGATATGTTGGAATGATCTGTAGAACAATATATAATTTCTAGCATTACAACTATTAACCTACCCAAGATTTTTAGCCTCATGCAGATTTCCCAAAAGAATGAACTTACACCAGCTTTTTAACTTCCAAAATTAGCAATTTCAGCGATAATTTTTTTGAAGCTGTGCCTCTTCCCAATTGAATTAAAATAAACACTGGCCTACTATATTAATTATAAATCTTTCTACTTATAAAATATCAAACTGTTCAAAACAGTTTCATTTTCTGTTTAATTCTGCATCTTTTACTTTCACTGCATTAAGTGCCAAATGAGAGTAAATTACAATAAATTTGGAATGGACTGAAGTTTTATATATTTTAAACTAATTTGTAACAAAAGGAAAATGTTACTTGATCTTTATCTAGAAGTTTAATTTGTAAAATTTTTTATAATAGCATATTCTGCTTATTGTTACACATACCTTGTTACAGAGTTTATTATTCTAGAAACAGTCTTAGAGCCCGGAAATTCTGTTTCATCTGAAATGTATATGAACAGTTCTGGTTTCAACATTCTATCCCTGCTATTTTCTAATTAAGGACATATACATTACCAATACCTAAAGAGGGATGTTCAAAAAAAGTAGGACAGGATTTACCACACACATATTTTTTCATTAGCTTGTTAACATTTTTGTCTCTATCAAAATAAAAAAAATGTTATCTAACTTTGTATAAAAATCATATAAATCTCTGTGTATATAAACGCATGTTTTAACAGATTTGGAAAAAATATTTTTTTCTACAAAATACATAAATTTCTTAAACTGATTCTAAAAAGCATATGAATTGTTTACAATGGAATGGGACAGAATAACTGTTCATACAGTGTATGTGTATAAAAATCTCAAATACATTCACTACAGTTTACTATAACTTCACTACCCAAGTAGTTTCAGCTATATGCTTTCAACATTATTATACAACGTCAATCACAACCCCATCACCCAATATCCAAAACAAAGCAGGGTTGTTAAAAAAGGTTTAAGAAAGTCAAAGTCCCTGCTATTCCCCAGGTAAAAATTGGCTAGTGTATAACATTTGTATAAGACTTGCTCAATACATTAAAATAAGAAAGAAATGAATAAGGTTGAGTAATTTAATAATCTACCAGATTTGGTTCTTAAACCTTCATCAGGATAAATATTTTACAAAATTTCAAATCTAAAGTGAACAAAATATGGATGTTTTTTTATGTTACTATAAATAGAAAATACTGGCATTGTGCCAACAATACATATATAGAAAGATATATTATATGTGTAATTACCATCAGCATGAACTTCATTTGCTCCCTGTTCCATTTAATCCTAAATTACAGGCTTCTAAAAATAAAACAAATCCTTTGGTACAAATAAATTTTGATGTATTTCACAAACACTATAAAAATATACAAAAACTAGCACCAACTTCTGCAATAGTTCACTGTTGTTCAAATGCTATAGCCTTAAGAATTGTATAATATTTATATTATAATTATCACAGCAATGATCAAATCTTGATTTCAACAAGGATGTACAGTTTGTAAAGAATTGATAAAATGCATGTATCAAAGTATACATAGTGAAAATATGTTATATGTACTATGTTAGTACATATATCCGTTAAAACATGATGTATATACTGGCAGACTAAAGCTTTTTAGTTTGATGCGCTGCCATAAATACCTTCATTATGTAAAACTTAAAAATTGAAAGAAAAGATTCCTATTTGACACCTTGAACCAGTGCTTTTTTTTTTCACTTTTTGGGGAAGGGGGTCGGTGCCGTTTGGAGGGGGGGGGAAATGCAAAAGGACGGGGAATTTTATTTCTTCACAAATGATGAAACAAAAACGAATCCAATGCATATTTTAATACATCACTTACCACTGTAAGATTTACTTTTGTTTGACAATTTTTTCTTTCCATTGAGTAGAAAAGGGGAGCAACTCTTGCAACACAAGTTTAAAATAAGTTGCTTTTTCTTAATATACGGATCTTAAATATTGACAGCAGAATTTAAAGCGTCGCATGTTAAACTTGTTAGGACATCAGGAGTAGCTCCCCTTACATACCCGGGAACAATTTGTAAACAACTTTGCTTAACAGTAAGTCTTACAGGCTTAATATAAAACTTTTTTCGGCAATTATATGCAAAAAAAAAATGGTATTCATTGCAGGCAAATTGTGGCTGCCATATAAGGGGGAAATTTTGGCTTTGAGAGGGGAAAAAAACATACTATTTTGAGAAGGGAATGGGCCGAATTTCGCCAAATATTTTGGTGAAAAAAACCCACTGTGAACGTAATCATTCTAGAGATTTTTTACAGTTTAGACAGCCAGCCATCAATAGATACATGTGCATGTAACTTATAGATCATTTCATATATGTCACAATGTCATGAAGTGACTGGGGCCTGTTCATAGGAACTCAGCAATTGGGCACATATTTCCAAACCTTTAACAGCTTTATAACATATATCTCTCCTATGTATCTGATTATTAGTAATATCTTATGGTTAACAGTATTTTTTTCAATATACCATAAAATTTAACCTATTTTTTTTTAATGCTGTACCATATTCCAACAACAGGTATTGGGGAGTGAGGTGAAAAGGAAAGTAGTACAAATAGAGAAAGCCAGCCTTTTTAAAAAATGCACATGAATTGTTTTACAACATCAATTTCTGGCGTGTTTAATTCTTGGGACTATTCAATACTTCTGATACCAATTACATAGGTACTGTCTAGTATACTAAGACAGTAAAAGTTACTTGTTGTGGTCTATAAGATATACTTTCCCACTGTATACCATAACACTCAGGAAGAAGTAGTAGTAATTTGAGTTTATTTATACTCACCACCGGTTGCCCATATGGGCGAGTCCCCCAGAAGAGAATTAGTCTTTTTAGATTTTTGGAGGTTAGTGCAAGATACAGATACAGAAAGATGCCCCAATTCCAGAAGCTTCTACTGGTTTTTTAACACGTTTAAGCACTCATACACAGGACCTCAATTTAAAGTCTCATCCGAAAGACAGATTAGTAATTTTAGTTCCCCAGCCCGGGAATCGAACCCACAATGTCGAGATTACAAATCTCACACTCTAACCGATTCAGCTGTGCGGGCTGGCTACTCAGGCGTGACTTAAATACTACGGATGTGCAGGTCACTGAAATGTGGCTTGACATTAATGGGATAATCAAAGAGCACTATATTCTAGAGGTGTAACGATTCATCGATGCATCGATGCATCGCGATCTGCCTTGTCCCCGATGTATGCATCGTAATGAAATTACAAATTCCAATATATTGCGATGCAATACATATTTCACCTCCCGATGTATCGATACAGCGGGAAGGTATCGCAATACACTAACAATATCTTCCAGGAATATAAGGACAAACGTATTTTTTGAAAGACAAAAGAAAGAAAAATAGCTCGGATGAAAACAATAAACGAGCGCGACTATTATCATACCATCGTTGTCATCTCGTTTCCCCATGTCCGCAATCTTTTAACGGTTACTAACCAAGTTTTATCAATTCCATGTAAATGGGCTGGTGTTCTTTGAACTTGTTTATAATAAAAACATAATAAATTAGAGATCTGTGCGATTTCAAGAAAAAACAACCTACAAACATGAATTTGTAATTTTATTTTGTAGCACTTAAATGTCGGATTAAAATAGTGATGATGACAACATCCCCATGTGATATTCGTCACGTATTTATACTTTCATTTCCGTTGACATCATTTTCCCGTAAAAAACAACAAAGCAAACAAACAAACAGAAAACATGAAGACTGCAAAATATGTAGAAGGGGAAATTACAGTCAATCCTCCCTGGTCATATCAGTCATGAGTTTTGGGAACATTGTAGTTTTTGGGGAACCATCAGACAGTGTTGTACAGTGTTGCATCTAGAATTTCAAAATTATGGGGGATAGTCCCCCACTCAACTGAAAAATGTGGGGGATTTGAAAAAAAATGTGGGGGACATACATTTACCTTACACTATGATTTATCGAAAAGAATTCATTTATTTTACGTTCAGGCATTTTTAACAGCTATCGTCCGCTCAAAAACGGAAGTAGAACAATAAAATATTGACGAATACTACAAAACACACGCGAGATGACCCAGTCGGCTGCTACACGCTTTTTAGTACGTATTTTAGTCATTACCACGAGTGAAAACAAACATGGCTGAAGCTTTCAAGACACGATGAAGATAAACTGAATAAAGTTAAAAAATTGTCACATGCGCGTCTTGGCGCGCGTTGACTTCATTAAAATGCGCGATCTGCATAAAATATGCGCAAATCGCGCAATCGCGCGGCCTAGATGCAACACTGTTGTATAATGTGGAAGATCGGACGTGGAGTCTTTGCAAAATTTGCAAACTCAAAATAAAATACTCTGGGGTTGAGCACAAATCTTTCGAGAAAACTGAGACTGATACTTATAAACTGTCATTTTCACAGTTGTTGACCTAATTGTAGATCACTTGTTACTATTTTTTTCACAAGAAAAATCTTTAGTGGTGTATTGTAAGACTGAAATTGTTAAACTGCCATATTTACAGTAGTGGACTTTAGTGTTAGAATAGCAAGTAGATATCAATTTGCTGTTATGGTTTAATTAAAAATACCTTTAATCCTCAAGTAATCAGAAAAGTAAATTGTTAAAAGATCAAAATCGGAAACCAAGTTATAACAACAAGTTAAAGAGTTTATTTTTTTGTTATTGTAATAGTTTTATATTATATTCGTAATTATGCTGTAAACAAATGGCCAATTTTTTATATACTAAGTCTAAAAGTCAGTATCGTGATACGTATCGCATCGCAACATAAGAATCGCAATATGCATCGCATTTCTTCAAAGTATGCAATACATATCGTGAATCGCATCGTTTTGAAAAACAAATATCGTGATATGTATCGTGACAGAAAAAAATGGCAATGCACAGCCCTACTATATTCATCTGTTATCCGAAATCGTTACCTATCCGACTTTACATATATAACAAGGCGGCAGAAAAACTCAGTCTTAGCACCACATGAAATGTCAAACAAATGTATTAAACATGTAAAATTATGTAAACAATCCAGTAAAAAACTTTATTTACCTTTAACCTGTTTATTTTAAACAATAAGCCGGTTAAAGTTATAATACGGAAAAAAATTCAAGTCTATATCACTTGGAAGCTTTACATGTAATATAAGGATTCACACTCATAATGTTTCGCCCTATTTATTTATTTATTTTGCAGACGATTCAACATAACAATCAAATTACGGTAATATTCTCATCGACTCATTAACAAGTAAAAAACATTTCTTAAATAACGAATAAAGAACGAATACATTTTTTAATTGCTGCTTAAATTTTTGTACAGAAACAGTAAATGTCTATTTTTTAACTGTAGAACACTATATAGCTGCTTTGTTCTGCTTTAATCCAATGTCATTTTGACTATTCTTGTTCATCTTGGTACGATGGTTAAAATAAAAGTCTGAAAAAGAAACTGCAAGTAGCTCAAAACAAAGTCATAAGGTTTATATAAGATTACCATCCAAGAACTAGTTTAACTCCTTCTGATTTTACAGATGTTAACATGTTAAATACATTAATTGTATTGAAAATAGAGTAAAACAACTATATAAGACGTACTTAATCATATGTATAAGATTTTTTTAATAATAAGTGTCCATCTTATATGATAACAAACTTTGTTTAGATGTCTGATATACACAAATACAACACCAGATCAAATATGTTAAATTTTTCAATTCCTCATTGTAATAAGACATGTAATGGCACTTTTTTCTACAATGGTATATATTAAAGATTGGACTAGTTTGCCAGATGATGTAAAATGTATATCAAATCCAACTTTATATAAAACTTCTGTTAAAAGCCATCTTGTTTCAATTTAGGCCGCACAACATCAAGTGATTTTTTTTTATATTACTGAGTGGCGACATATATATGTATGCCGAACTTTATTATATTTTAGTTATCTTATGTTTTCCTGTGCCTTTTTTCAGTGATAATGCAAAATTACTGTGATAATATAGCATATTAAAGTGTTAAGATACCGAAAACCAGTGAGTACTTTTTCTTTTCCACCTTTTTTCTGTGATAATGCAAAACTACTATAGTACTGTGATAATATTAATATAGCATATACATTGTAAGTGAACTTTTGAGATACCGATCCAGTGAGTATTTTTTCCACTTGCATCTACTACTAAATCTATTATGAAAACCTACGTAGAAATTCTAGGATTTATTCGTAGTCTATCTCATTGTCTATTTTTATTTGAGAAATGAATGTCTCTCTGGTTTCATCTTGTTTGCATCTATTTGGTTAACAGGACCCCATTGGAAATAAGCACACCGGCTTAATGGGCTATACTTGTAACTATATGCATATCCTTTTTATGTACATTTTTGTAACTGTGATCTACATGTATGTTGTTGCAAAAATAAAATAAATAAAAAAAACTCGACTTTTGTTAGAGTCTAAAATGGACAACAGCAGACCTGTATAAAGTGCCGTGTGGTAATCATTAAAATTGTCCCGTACTTTGATTCAGTTATGTTGTATTTTTCTTTTGTGTCCATTGATTCCCGCACATTAATTGAACATTGCAGATTGAATCCAGCTTAAATTAATCTTTAAATGCCATTAAAGAACTTTGCTGCTCACGAAACTGCATGTTACTAAATATATGTTTGTTGGGGGATGAGTACAGAAGGTGCAGAAATAAAAACTAATTTCCAAAGTGAACGCGTGTATTTTGGAATCCATTGCATAATACAGTAGACCAAAGGGGGGTTGTAACGGTGCCTGGACTCTATATTAGGGTCAGTTGTGACCAAAAACTAGGTCCAGACAAAACAAAAAACATACAAAAAGAACTAGGTGACAATCCCCTATAACCTCCTTTGCAGTAGACAGTACTTAACTCTTTCGAATTTACAGTTGAAAATATTAATAACTGCGAATTTTAATGTCTTTTCTTTACGCAACAGTTCATGTATCTCCATTTGAATAGTAATGGCATAATCCCATGCCAGGCAACTACACATATTCTTCATAGCACTCGAATGCCGTGGCCCATATATTGCCTCACCGTCTCTGATGCTGTACCCACAGGAACTTGAAATTCTATCAATATTAATGATAATATCCAAAATATACCCCCTATACAGTATAAATAGTGTTTATTTAGATTACTGGAGGTTACGTACCACGGAGGATACGTACCAGGAGGTTACGTACCATTTTTGGAGGTTACGTACCACTTATATATTTTGGAGGATACGTACCATATATATAATTTATATAAAATAGGTAAAATATGGTGAGGTTGCCAGTAGAAATTCTATTACTGCTATGATAGAGAAATATTGACTTATTACTTATAACATTATTTTTTTGTCTATTATTTACTCTAAGTTTCATTAATTAAAACATATTTTCTGTTCTATATAATTTACAGAAAATTCAGTTTGTTACATTGTTTATGAATAAAATATTTGTTTCTGTTTTTCATTTGTTTATTTGTGAATACCACAACAAGTGAAAATTGTTTGTTTTATACACCTCTAAGAGAATGAATCACACGTTTATAAGAAAATCATTGATATCCTCTGTAACATTTATGTTTTCTATTTGGATGGCTTACAAGCACACAAACTAAACAAGACCCGAAGGATGGTTTATATATTTTATTATATGTGTTGCATCCAAGTATACACTCATAAACTCCCAAACATCGAGTAAACATACACACAGTAACAATAACGATATTTGATATTAAAGGCGTGGCTTATTATATCTTGTAGACTTGCTTACTACATCCTCCTCTATCTTTAGTTTAGAACTCATCAATAAAATCAATAAATTTAAATCATCAAAAATTTAAATTTAAATGTGCAAACATATTGTAATAAGAAATATTTTTTCGGTATGAAATAAGCTATACAGCAAGTCTATTGTTATAAACTCTTCTCCTTTTTCAGCAGAGTTCATTAACCAATGCGATTTACTCTAATCAGTGTACTGGGCATCTGCTTCAACGAAGTAATGATAAATATAATGTTATTGTTAATTGTCATATCTTTTTCTATTTTTCGTAATGTCACAAAATATCAAGCAAATTACATTATTATCACAACATTTGTTCAAACAACTAGCATTGTTATCAAAAGAATGATTTGTTTTTCTGTAACCAATTATAAGGTAATTTAATAAAAACCAAAAGTATTAATTTCACGAATAACAGATTGTTCTCACACACGTTATCATTTTTTCCTAAGATTAATAAATCCAGCAAGCGGATATAAATGATACACTGCTATGACAGTCAGGGGTGTAACTTAAACATGTTATCATTTTTATAACCCATAGCCGTTATAAAATTTTATCTGTTTACTAACAGGATCAACTTTGTAAATGTTTATTTTATTCGTATATCTTCTCCGTTTTCATTGAAAAGTGACTGTATGTACACGTATATTGTAGAGTACCGATAAAAAATATATATAATTATATAATTTATATAAAATACAAATAATATAGAGCATAACAATTATAAAAAAAGACCGAATTATAACTTTAATATTACTTTTTAAAAATCACATAAGAGCAATTAATTTAAATGCAAACGTTTTACCTATATCTATGTATGATTATCACACATTCAGAAATGAGTAATCTAACAAATCACAAACAAATTGCAAACTATTGACATATGATTGAATACACTGATTTATAATTGCAAGTCTCCGGTTAGTACGTAATACTGATTTTTTAAAATGAAATTTTGCGGCGATCAACTTTTACAGAAAGCATGCATGCATAATTTCTTTCTTAATAAGAAAACTTATTAATATTTAATTTCAGGTTGTTGACAACTCAATAAGAAGTAGACCACCTTTAAGTTCCAGCAATGTTACACGGCACTACGAGTGCTGTAGCTGGCATGATGGAAGTCGAGCAACGGCTGGCACATATTTTTAAAAATACTTGTTAATTGTGTATTGTTGTTTCATTTCAGAGCGTGTAACATAATTATTGTTATTTTCATTTTATGCACAGTTCAGTTAACGTGTAAATGAAACTAAATGTAATGTATAAATGATAAAATATGTAACGCTTGTTTAGTTTTTTTTTATTCAAGGTAAGTAATTTTGTCCGGTTTATTAACATGCATATGAAATATTATTATTGCTTTTGATTATTTTGTTTATTTCAGTTAATTTGAGTTAAATGCGTATAAATAAAACAATAATACTATAAATGAAAAAAAAATGTTTTTTTTTATATATTAGCTGTGGTTTGTTTCATTGTACTGTTCATTTCAGTTTAGTGCGTGTAATTATATTATTGTTATTAATTATTTTCAGTTTTGTGTTGTAAATAAAACTTGTTATTATCGTTAATTGCGGTTTGTTGTTTATTCTTATATATTCATACATATTTAATCTCATTACAAAATACAATTAATGCGCGAATTTGAACAATAAACGTGATATAGTTTCACACCTTATCCCTATTATTATCACTTTATTATATATTTCTATAGTGGTACGTAACCTCCAAAAATGGTACATTTATGCAGTGGTACGTAACCTCCATGGTACGTAACCTCCAAATTCCTTTATTTATAGTATATAGGGGGTATATTTGGATATTATCATTAATATTGGTTATTTGATAGAATTTCAAGTTCCTGTGCTGTACCGTTGTCAGAAGTCATTGAACAAATTATTATCAGTTCTGTGTCGTTTTTTTTATCAGTTTGTAAACTTTTAATCGTCATTTTTACATATGCAGTTTATGTTTTATTCTTTTAAGTCATTTATCGCTTTTCAGTCCATATTTATTATATTTCGTTACTGTTACATAACAAATGGAGCGAATAATTTAGGGGTGAATCATTACATTTCCTATAAAGCTTCCAAGTGACATAGATTAAACAAATTTTCTGTAGAATCTATTATCTGTTCAAAATTCTTCGAATTAAACAGGTGAAAGGTAGGTAAACCAATTTTGGTTACATAATGTTATCTTACAAAGATATTCTTAGACAGTTCAAGCGATGCTAGAAGTGAAGTATGGTGCTGCTTTGTTACTAGACATGTTGTTATATCGGATATGTAAAAATTTCGGATAAACATGTCGATTAGTTGTTTTTAAAATTTTCACCCATTTATTTTAAACTTCTATTTGGTGACTTAGACATCAATTGACTTTAAGTAACGACTGTTAAGTTTGACTGTTGACTTTTTTCAGAAGTGATAGGGTGCATGATCCCAAAGGAATCAGGGTCAGCTCGGCCGGCGGCCCTAAAACGTACTCGGCCACTGAGTCAGCTCGGCCCTATTGCAACTCAGCACGGGTCAACTCGGCCCACTTTTCAATATATTGGCTTGGTTAAACACTCTTTATTGTTGGAACCATATAATTGAAATATGGACTTATTCACAAACATGGAAACTAAGATGTTTTCTTAAATTATTATTACATTTTTTGGTAATGTAATAGTTTTCAATGATTTGGGTTATAAAAGATCATTACAATCCATCCTTATGACATTGCAAAATACATTGCATGTTAACAAATGCATTACATGTTGTTTTATGTATATATATAGGATAAAGAACAAAAATTTTAAATATTTAATTATATAATAAGTAAACATGTTTTTATTTCAGCTTTTATTGAAGATTACAAACAAAAAGCATCAAAGGGGACACATTTGTATTATATTAATTCAAGAATAAATGTAAAAAAATTTCTTCCAAATATACTCAAATTCTGCAAAAGTGCAATGTATTAATCATATAATAATATACCAGATATATATCTCTTATTTTTCAATTAAAACAGCTTGCCTATGCAGCTTATAACATGCAAGTAATCAAAAAAAGTTAATATGTTAAATATGTTTTTGGTTTAAATATATTTATTTAAGCTTGATTGCGAAACAAGTTCTTGCAACTTATATTAATCACTTTCGAGTCCGCTTCCTGGAACCAACCAGTACTGGTGTCATATGGAGAAACATGGTCATGACTCGAGTAGGGCTTGAACCCATGAACTCTGGGTTGAGAGGCAGACACCTTAACGGTTAACCACTAGGCCACCGCTCCCCTTAAATATATTTTTTCAAAAGGGGGCCGAGTTGACCTGTGCTGAGTTGACCGTGCAGAGTTGGTATAGGGCAGAGTTGACTCTTTACCATCCCAAAGTGCTGTTAGAGAATTTCCCTAAACTTTACAAGTCTTGGAAGTGCTGTTACGACAGGAGACAAAACTTTGCCAATAGGGACATTATTTTACTGGCAAACAGTTTCAGTCCTCCATGATTTTTCTTTCAGATTGTGCCAAAGAATTAATGAAAATGAAAATAATTAAAAAGTAATTGTTGCTTGTAAATATGAATAAACTTTTATTAATTTGTTTCTTTCCAATAGATACAGTACAGCTCAAGCGATTTTTGTACTTTCCATTTTTTGTCACTGAGGATACTTTTAACAGTGTGTGGAAAATCACGGCGGACATTCTATGGTCAGTCATAGTGGAAGATCACTGCAGACTGGTTAAAAAATCCCTGCAGTCCCTGGTGGAAATTCACTGAGATTTTGCCGGTATAAATATGGCATTTTTATATAAATGTTCACATTTGTGTACAATGTAGTCTTTTTAGAAAATAATCAGTAACACTCTATTGCTTTAAAAACGGCCGTAACATCATATGTATATGTATAAAAATTGGTAGTTTTGAAGTTCCATTTGCGTAAATACTGTAAATAAAATACATCACAATGAAAATGCACTTAGGATTAATAATATGTCAATAATTGACATGATCAATATCCAACAATTCTTTAAAATCGTTTTCACCCGATCGGGTGATGAGAGGAAAGTCACAACTATCGCAAGGACGTTGCAATGATTAACAAAAACAGTTTTATAAACAGCAAAAAAATCAATGATTTAGTACAAACTATAACTTAAATGTGTAAATAGTTCAAGATATGAATCATAATCTGTTACCTTGCAGATATTCCGGACATTGCAGGTGTGAAATTGATCATGTTTACACATAAAAGCTGTGACATTGGTACTTTGAATAATAAAGATAAGCAGCATTTGGAGTATCAAATGCATATGTCAAATGTATATATAAGTTTAAATTTGATTAAAGCAGTTTTTTTTTCCATAATTTTATGTATGCCACTTATTATGTATGTTCTTCCATCACTTTGTTTTAAAAAGACCATGTCAAAAATGGTTTTATTCAGTATAAATTATACTACATACATACTGTTTAATTTATATTATTGCTTTTTATATATCATCAATATATAGAGGATATTAAATGAGTGTAAGTTCAATACTGAGTTTATTGCACGAGTTGAATAAAATAATATTATACGAGCGTCTGGCGAGCATAATATTATTTTATTCAACAAGTGCAATAAATTCAGTAATGAACTTACACTCATTTAATATTTTATCTATCACATACCCAAAATAAAGACAGTTAAAGTGAGATAAGAGTCATTTTTCATCGACCCGCCTATAGTATAACGCTAACATTTAGCGCGTCTTTACACTATGTTTGTATAACGCTTATTATGTCACGTCAAAATATATGCACGGCCGTGCAATACCATATTTACGGAGTCTCAAAATCGGCACAGGTGTGTGATAAATTTATATATAATTAGGGAACAATAATTATATATTAATTTAGGTTGGAAATGGGACTGAATTAAGAAATGGTTAATATATAGTTAACCAATGTCTTATTTTTGAAAAATATTTAAAAGTAGTGGCGGTTGTAATTTTTGTTGTTTACCCATTTATCTGTGAAGTCATTTATTAAGCATGGAGATAAAAATATTCAGAATTGTAAACATACAATTTTCAAAACTTTACTGAATGTCCTGTATTTCTTTAAAGTTAAAAAATAGTGATGTTATAGTTTTTGTTATTGACACATTTACAGATGATTGAAATTAAAAAGAAGAAAATGAAAAAAAAATTGCTTATGGGAATGAACCTATTTTTCTGATATCTTGAATGTGGTTCAAAACATACACCTTAATTGAAATACAGATTTCTTGTCCTGGAAAAAAAATGCAAAATACAGTATAAACATTAAAATACATATATTGGGTCAGCAGAACCATGCTCTGTAAAAAATGATTGTTTGACTCGGGTCATGAAAGAAATACTATTTTTTTCTGATATTGAATGAATAAATAAGCAAAGGATATCATAATGACAAAATAATATCAACTTATAATAGTAATTGTCTCTTAGAATATCTGCGATAACACCTAGATACTCCCCAAAACTCTATTGTAGTGGTTACAGGTATTTATCGGAGAAGTAGATTGGGAGTTTGTTTAAAACATCTGTTGTGGAGCTGTACTGAAAACTTAAAAAATTTCTATATGACACATGTATAATATTGTACAATATGGTCAAATGGTTTACAATTTAAAGTTGTAATTGTCGTACAGGGATATGTATTTAGCTGGTTTTCATTTATTTCTATTATCAGGAATATGTATTTTGCAGGTTTTTTTTTTATAATTTTTGTTATCCAATTGAAACAAAAAACAAATAACTCTTTGGCATCTTATCATTAATTGTGTATTTTTTTTTATATAATTAAGGAATGGACGCAGATTGGTTAGATTACTTACCTCTACAAGGTCAAGGTCCAGACCTTGTTGAGCAGGAAGAGTTGATATGCTGTAGGAAAAGGGGTAGAGGCAGTATGGACCATCGAATTGTACCCCGTCTACCTCTTACAGCAATGATTCAAAGGATGAAACTTCTAGATGTAAGTATTAACCTGAAAATTAGCTTTACTTCTTTCCCTGTAACACTTTGAAGAAAACTACCGTACATTACTAGAATTGTCAGGCAAATAATTTATGAAACAATTATTTAAACCTGTAGCCACAGATATACAGAACAAAGCAGTTATGTTTATTATGTTTAAACAAAAAATATTACATACTAATATATATTTTCTTTTTACACTTATTCATTATTGTTCCCAGTTATATTAATGTTTTTAAAAATTTTAAGCAATACTTTCTAGTTAAATCTAAATCGCAGCTATGATAATTCATATAAAATAAAATAATTATTAGGATTAGGGCTGGGGCGAGTATTCGAGTACTCGGATAATCACGAATCAAATTGAAAAATCGAGTTTCAATATTCGTAAGCCCAGAGATCGTGGATCTCTATCTTATTTGTTTATATACATTCACTGTTTGTCACACACTAAAAGTCGACAAAAATACTATTTGAGTATAAATTATGGGAAGTTAACCTAAATACAATTTGCCGGTTAAAGACCATGTACCATTATGCCGAGCTAGGAAGTAATTGGTTTCAAAAACAAATCAAAAATACTCATCCAAAGAACAAAAACATAAACCTGGTTGCATATATGTTTATCGTTTAGTATTGTTTTTTTTTAAAATAAACATGTTTTTAGAACTTATGTACATATTTATGGGTGTCTTGATAACAAAAGATTTGTGGTTTGATTTGTGAATCGTAAGTACTGAATCGTGGATCGGATCGGATCGTCACTTATCCGACGATCCAAACCCCTATTAAGGATCATTTACAATATTTTTCCATAGAGTAATGTTAATTATTAGCTGGACTATTTGAAGAATAGGGAGAGCTATTATTGTACTGAACCAAGGGTGAGAGCAGATTTTGGTAAAGTTTTTGCATTCACATTGGTATGTCCAAAGAAAAAGGTTGAAACTTAAACACTATTTGAAACCATGAAAGAAGGTCACTATCCAAGGCACCTAACTTCAGGATTGATTTTGACAGAATTATGGGCCATTTTTAACTTAGAAAATTCTACATTATCCAGGCACTTGTTTTATTATCAAGCACTGAGGATAGTCAGGCTGGCAGTTTTAATATTTTATGATTATGATTTTTTGTATGCATTAAAGGACTCTGTTAGTTCAGGAAAACAGCGTGGTAGTAGAGGACGGGCCCGGATCCTTCAAGATAGAGCAAAATCTAGCAGACCTCATGGATTAAAACAGGTATTATTATAATAATAAACATGCAGTCTTTTTAGCTCACCAGTGTCACAAAGTGACAAGGGGAGCTTTTGTGAACGCTTTTCGTCCTGCGTCCATCCGTCGTTCGTCCGTCGTCCGTAAACTTTTACTTTAAATGACATCTCCTCATAAACCACTTAGGCAATTTCATCCAAACTTCACAGGAATGTTCCTTTGGTGGTCACCTTTGAAAATTGTTCAAAGAATTTAATTCCATGCAGAACTCTGGTTGCCATGGCAACCAAAAGAAAAAAACTTTAAATATCTTCTTCTTAAAAAAACCCAAAAAGCTAGAGCTTAGATTTTTGGCATGAAACATCTTCTAGTGAGTGTTCACCAAGTTTGTTCAAATAAAAGCCCTTGGGTCAAAATTGGCCCCGCCCCAGGGGGTCATTGATTTTCCCTATCTGCATATAGAAAAAACTTAAAAAAAATTCTTTTAAAGAACCCAAAGAGCTAGAGCTAAGATATTTAGCATGAAACATGTTCTAATGGGTGTCTACCAAGTTTGTTCAAATGAAAGCCCTGGGGGTCAAAATTGGCCCCGCCCCAGGGGGTCATTGATTTTCCCTATATGCATATATTAAAAACTTAAAAATCTTTTTTTAAGGAACCCAAAGAGCTAGAGCTAAGATATTTAGCATGAAACATGTTCTAATGGATGTCTACCAAGTTTGTTCAAATAAAAGCCCTGGGGTCAAAATTGGCCCTGCCCTGGGGGTCATTGATTTTCCTTATATGTATATAGCAAAAACTTAAAAAAAAATCTTTTAAGGAACCCAAAGAGCTAGAGCTAAGATATTTAGCTTAAGATATCTTCTAATGGGTGTCTACCAAGTTTGTCCAAATAAAAGCGCTGGGGTCAAAATTGGCCCCGCCCCAGGGGGTCATTGATTTTCCCTATATGCATATAGTAAAATTTTAAAAATCTCTTCTTTTAAAGAACCCAAGAGCTAGAGCTTAGATAATTAGCATGAAACATGTTCTAATGGATTTCTACCAAGTTTGTTCAAATTGGAGCCCTGGGGTCAAAATTGGCCCCGTCCTGGGGGTCATTGATTTTCCTTATACGTATACAGTAAAAAAATAAAAAATCTTCTTTGATAAAAAAAACAAATAGCTAGAGTTTAGATATTAAGCATGAAACATCTTCTAGTGAGTGTCTACAAAGTTTGTTCAAATAAAAGCCATGGGGTCAAAATTGGCCCTGCCCCAAGGGACATTGATTTTCCTTATATGTCTATAGCAAAAACTTAAAAATCTTCTTTGAAAAAACCGGAATAGCTAGACTTTAGATATAAGCATGAAACATTTTCTAGTAAGTGTCTACAAAGATTGTTCAAATAAAAGCCCTGGGGTCAAAACTGGCCCTGCCCCAGATGTGTCATTGTTTTTAACTATATGTGTAAAGAAAAAACTTAAAAAAAATCCTCTTTTAAAAAACCCAACGAGCTAGACCTTAGATGTTTAGCATGAAACATCTTCTAATGGGTGTCTACCAAGTGTGTTCAAATAAAAGCCCCGGGGTTTAAACTGGTCCCGCTCCTGGTGCCTATATACAGTTGAGCAACTTCAGGGCCATCATGGCCCTCTTGTTTGAAAATATAATGATAATAATTTCAGTTTACAGACTATTAACCCTTTTCCCCATGAGCATATTGTGAAAAATGGCCATTTTCACTGAAAAGCCTCCTGTTACAAGTTCAAACTGCTATGAAACTATGATCAATGCTTTAATACTAATTGATATGTATGCAGACGATTCAACATTACACATAGCTGACCAAAGTTTGAGTAATATACAGTCTGAGTTGCAACTAGACTTACTAAAAATACAGGAATGGTGCACTCTCAATAATATGGCCATAAATCCAGAAAAGACCACGTGCATGATAATTGGATCAAAATGTAAAATAAATAACATAGGCAATCTTTCTCTGCATATTGAGAATTCGAGTATAAATAATGTTCAGCGTTGGTTACACGTTACCTTATGACCTGGGGTCATTTTAAGCCTCTCACAAGTCCAAAATTTCCTTGGCAATGAGCGGGACTCTGCCCCACCTTCAAACCTCCCAAACAGAAGGGGGCACATCCCCCTTCTGGCAACCCCCTAATGTATCTTTTGGATACCGAAAAAGTGCTCACTTTTTTAAGCAACATTTCTCAAACAAAAACATGTGTTTGGGGCCCAAATAGGACATTATTTCACTATTTCAGGCCTAAAAAAAGGGGGGGGGGGTGTCGAAAATGCGTTGTTTCGCGTATATATGAGGTAAAGGGTTAATCTATCACACTGAAGGGGATTATTGAAATGGCATTGTCCCTCATTCAAGACAGATCTATATTTTATAATTAGATTGTAATGACACTTTGCATTAAGGTGTATATGAGTAAGGAGATAAGACCTTTGAAATACCATCAATATGTGCCTGTCCATTATCACATTCTGGACCTTGTGTAGGTATTTTTTCTGCTTGGACTCATATCTTGAAACTGTAAAGCTGCTGTGTTTTAGTAATTATGTGAATGAATGTAATATCAAGCCTGCTTATTTGTGAAGCTTAGCCAATTTATATACTTCAGGCTACTCTGTTTTAGTATTTTTTATTTTTAAATCCCTAAAAACACTTTATTTTACATTTTACATTAAAATCCATGCCAAGTCTATTTTCAAAATGATAAGTTAGTATGTGGCCGGTTAAAATTTCAAAATGATTATAAGCGATGGTTTTGTTTGCTTTCATTATGTATTCAAAATATGTTGAAATTTTCCATTGCATTTCGTTATTAGCTCACCAGAACCGAAGGTTCAGGGTGAGCTATTAGTATTAAAGGGGGATGCTCCAGCGTCCATCGTCTGTTATCATGCATCAACAATCGTCTTCTTCTCTGAAACTGTTGGGCAGATTTACTTCAAATTTGGTCTGTAGCATCCTTGTGACAGTCACACTTAAATTTGCTCATGTCATTTCAATGGGCCCCTTTAAGGGGTCAACAGAGCTAAAAATAGATAACCATTAAACATCTTCTACTACAGAACTAGTGAATGGATGATCACCAAACTTTGTCTGTAGCATTCTTGGGTAGTCTTTATCAAGTTTGTTCATATTAATTTGATTGGCCCCTTTTAGGGGCCACTAAAGCTAAAAATAGAAAAACCTTTGAACATCATTTCGAGGGTTCAAAGGTAAAAGGTTATAACTGCCACTTTTGCCGAAATTGACTTTTTATGTTTTTTATAATGTACTTATTGTCCTTTATGTCTGACGAAAATATTATATAAATATTCAATCCTTATAAGGGCAAAAAAATAAAAAAGTATTTTGTAATAACTTCTTTTCTACAAATTATTTAGGGGTAAAAGGTTCTAAGTGTACTTATTACCTGTTGTTTACTTGTTGTTCCACATGTTATGAAGAATCTGTAGTGGAAAAAGGTTATATAACTGATTTTATCACCTTTTTTCCCTTGACAGAATGCTGCATTCATATAGTTCACAGGCACTATCTGTTATCTCTTTTCCCACGAAATTTATCTTTTAGAATTAAATGCAACGAGAATATTACCGAATATGAAAGACAGAAAATATTCAGTACATACTGGTCAATGGGTGATTACATAAGTCAGAGGCAATTCATTTGTTTCCATGTTGCCAATATAGAACCAGAGAATGCATCTAAACAGAGAACAAAACAAAAACCTATTTCGAATTCGTTTTTTCACACAGGTAGAAAAGAGGGCGTGAGGGATGTTGCACTTATTCATTATCTCTCATGTACAGACTCAATCAAACCGAGTCTGCAATTTTTATGTAATTTTGTTGTGATTAATGCTTCCGAGGGATCACTTTGTTTCCTGAATTTTTTACTAAAAACTATCGATGTCGGTTCCAAAACAGTTGCAAGCACAGTTAAGCACAAAGTGGCAGGGTTATATGTTGGAAATGACAAGAGAGGGAAAGCTGTGCCTGGAAATAAAACCACGGAATATCACAGATCATTTGTAAAGAAAACACAACGAAAGCTTTCCGACTGTTGAATCACACTACACACGAAGACCCCAACAGGAAGTATCTAACGCAAGATTTAAATATAAAACGAATATACTCACTGTATGTAGAAAAATGCAAAGGACAAAATAGAAAGTGTGTTTCAGAGGCTGTGTACAGAATCATTTTTAGTACAGAATATAACTTTTTTTTCCGTCCTAAGAAAGATCAATGTCCACTCTGCAATCTGTATGACATTTTGAGAATGGAAGATAGACTAGATGAGGCAACAAAAGCAAAATATCAAGTACAATAAATGACCAAAAAGAAAAAAAACAGTGCAAGAATGCAAAAATCAGCCGATAAAAAACGCACAAAGAAAGATCCAAAGTTTTCTGTGTCGGCATTTGATATCCAGGCTATTTTGAAAACACCACTCAGTTTAATTGGTGATCTTCGTTACAAAAGAAAACTGTGTTGTTGCAATTTGTCATTCTATGAACTGGGAAATGGTAACGGGACTCTGTTGGATGAGACACATGGGGAAACCAGGCTCGTGCAAAGTAGGAACTTTTGTGTACTTGTATGTAACCTCTGTTGCAAGTAAGACATCTGGTATTGAAGAAGTGACATTATATAAGTAATGAATGTGGAGGACAGAATTGCAATCAGTTTGTTGCAAGTTGCTTAGTTCACTGTGTCCAGATATACCTCACATCAATGGTAAAACCACACATTTCTTGAAATTGGCCATTCATTAATGGAATGCAAATTCCATACATGCATCTATCAAGCATGCAAAAAGCCTTACAATAGTTCATGTTCCATCGCAGTGGGAAACAGTTATATCATAAGCACGCCGGAAGCAACCATATATTGTCGTTCTAATAAAATACAATGACATACTAGATTACAAGTTGTACAAAGAACAAAACTTTGGCTCAATGAAAATCGATGTTGATGGTGAATGTGTTAATTGGCTGAATATATATAAAAAACATGGTTGATTTAGGGATGGATAAGGCTTATCCGGTGAGCTAGAAAGTGTATCTTGGCGAGCTTTAGCAAGCCAAGAATCACTTTCGCAGTGAACCGGATAAACCTTCTCCAGCCCGACATCAACCATGTATTTGTTTTATCCTGCTTTTAATAATGTTTTTAGAATAATTAAATGGTTTCATTCTTCTTTTTCCCCGATAAAATAACATCTATATGTAGTTTTGTTTTGCTGCTAAACATGTGACGTTATCAAATGACGTAATGACTGGAGAGAGATAAAGACAAAAATACAGTATTGTTGTGAGCTATGGTTTTGTGGTTAGTGAGTTCAAGGCAGTTAGGTAAATGCAGAAGAAGAACAGAAGCAAAGAAAAGTCTCTTAAGGCTCCACGAAAGGCTTATACAGAGAAGCTTCCAATATCTGCTGCAAAAGCTGATTTGATGTCACTTGTTGCCTCTGGAACAATTCCGAAGGAGTGCGAATCATACTATGAGTCATTGCCATGCAGCAAATCTATAAAAGACAAACTTTCAGTGCCTTCTGTTAGTGAGAGTGAAGAAGATGAGTGGAGGTCATAGAATAATTAATGACAAAACATTCACATTTTGTGACATGAAACAGTAGTCTTTATTTACTTAACTATGATTATGGGTCACTAATATCCTTAATTGCTGATGTCTGGGGTCTGTTTGACTTCAGTTCGATTATATACCAGAGAACATTCAAAATAAATGAAATTTGTAAACTTAGATTTTAGTGCGTATTTTCGTAAACTTTTTAGTTATTAATTTATTTCTGTAGAATCTAAATATTGAGCAGGTACATATTTCATATTTCTATGAATGAAAAGTGTTAATTTTGTGTACGAGTATTATTGTGCATGTGTGTTAATTACATTACGTAAGGTTTCAAAGTAAGGACATAATTGATAAATTTGCAACAGTTACAATTACTGCAACATCTAAATTTTTCAGAGGAACAAGGCTATAACTGCACTTATAACCTTTTACCACAGTTTATCTCTAACTTTTATTGCTAAACCTTCAGAAGTAAAAGGTCGTAAGTGCAGTTATTACCTTTTACCGCTCAAACTTGTAGTCTTGACAGGATCTAAGTACATTTATTACCTTTTACTTCTGTAAAATGATATTATTTTGATCTTAGAACTTTAAAACAAACTATAATTACAGTGTTTTATCAGCACCAAGCAATGTAAACTAAACAAAATATGATCTAATGTAGTCAACAAATATGGGAGAATCAAAATTGTTATAACAATATTACGGAAAATAAAGTTGTATTAAAAAAATATGTTTTTTGCCTTTTTCTCGAAATCTTGAAAATGGCAGTTATTACCTTTTACCTTTTAACCCTCGATTTCCTACTGAAATAATTGATGGATGATCACCAAACTTTGTCTGTAGCCTTCTTATGTAGTCTTTTATCAAGTGTGCTCAAATTAATATATAATTGATATAATATAATTATTATTATATAATATTAAGGGGCAGCTAAAGCTAAAGATAGAAATACCTTTAAACATCTCCTTCTACAGAGCTAATGGATTGATGATCACCAAATTTTCTTTTTAGCATTCTTAGGTAGTCTTTTATCAAGTTTGCTCATATTAATTTGATTGGCCCTGTTTAAGCTAAAGCTTAAATGCCCCAGGTCATGGCATTTCTTCAAATTATTGTTTAAAGATAATCTATGCTCAAATTTAACATTAGAAAATATTGGCAATGGATAATTTCCAACACTTAAAAGCAGTTGTTTCTGGTGAGCAACTCAGGGCCATCATGGCCCTCTTGTAATAATGATGTATTTTATTTTTTCAAAACAGAAAGAAAAGGAAAAACCTATAAAAAGGGAAGTAACTGAGACAATTTATGATGATAACCAAATAAATGAGAGGAATGATCCAACGTACAACCATCAATGGAGACAAAATGATTTTCCTAGCCTTGGAATAGGTACATGTTTTTAGGTCATTATTTTAAAGGCGCAATAAGCCTCAGAAGTAAATATTTTTCTCTTCCTGTAGAAAGGGAAGAGAAATTTATATGTGTTTCATAATTTTATTATGTAATAATGTATTTAGAACTTTTCAGATACTTTTCACATTTTGGAAAAGCACTGAGTGTAAAATAATTTGTCATAAAGGTAGCATAATGTAAATATAGTCGTATTTTGATTTCTATACACAATCACTGTAACTGCACTAATTGCCAAAACACATTTCATTAACAAGCTAAACATGTCTCAGGTATATCGCCAATAAGAACTTTTTGAAAACTGTACCATGACACCAAAAATAAAAAGCTTTTGAATAAGATATAAACATTCTGTAGGCTTGATGGGCCTTGAATTTCTTAAAATTAATATATATGAGCCGCGTCATTACAAAATCAACATAGTGCATTTGCGACCAGCATAGATCCAGACGAGCCTGCACATCTGCATAGTCTGCTCAGGATTCATGCTGTTCGCTATCGGTATCTCTACTTGTAATGGGGTTTGTAATAGGGTAGCCAACAGCATGGATCCTGATCAGACTGCGCGGATGCGCATGATGGTCTGGATCCATGCTGGTTGCAAAATCATTACGTTGGTTTTGTTGTGATGCGGCTCATTTAATTCTTTTATGTAATGTTGCCCAGCTGGCTAGAGGTGAGTCAGTGGTGTTACCTAGATTTTAATTATTACCTGAAATAATATATTAATCAGTATCATAGGTGTTCTTCCAATAGCATATTGAAACTTCAACATATAATCCAAACCAACATTCTTTGACTTGTTTACATGTAAGAAAAAGTTTGAATTATGAAGTTCATGTAGAATGGTTTCTTTTTTGTTACTATTTGTGATCTGTAATCATTTATTTGGTTTACAATTTTCAGAACACACTACAGAAGGTTCTCCAAAAAAGAAGTGCAGGAGTATGATTGGTGATTCACAGGAATATAAGGATGTCATTGTAACGACCAATGAGGTTGACCCTGAAATAAATAATCTTGAAGCTGAAGAACCAAGACTGTCCTTTCCTGTTAACAAAATACACCATTCATCTGTTGAAACAGTGTTAAATAAACCCAAACTCCTGAAAAAAGAAAAGAAGGAAAAGTTTGACTTCACAAAAGCGAATCAAAAACTTTTGCAAGAATTTCCCATTGTTAAATCAGGGCCTAAAGTTTATTCTTTGACACAGCATAATATAGAGAAATTTCTCAGAGAGAGTGATACAGAAAGCAGCTGTTCAAGTTTAGATATGACATGCAGTACTTCCGAAAATTTAGATGATCTTCCTCTTTATGAGAGATATGCTGTGACACTTGATGACATAAAGAAATCCAAGGCAGCAGCTAAAGTTCCTCCTAAAGTTAAAGGCCATCTGGCTAATCTTCTAGAAGCTATGGATAGTTATTGTGAAAATCCAGAGGCTTATTTTAATAATCAAAATAAAACAGTTGAAGACTCAGGTGAAGGTGCAGGTAGTAAAGAGGTTTTGTCCAATAAAAACTTAGAAAGTATTGTGTCCAATGCCTCAGTAGTATCTGATATGTCAAATTTAAATTCACCTAGTGAGAATAATGTTGATAATGAAAACAATAGGGAATGTAAAAGCTTGATGGAAGATATTGAGGATACTGATGTGGTAGTCAGTACAAATAATAATGCTGACAGTGAAACTGTTGAACTATCCAATAGATTTGTTAATTGTGGAGATGAAAAGATTCATGAGTGTGATAAAGGACATATAGAAGGTGAAGAAAGTGATAGTTTACAGATAGAAATGGATGTTAATATACAGTCTAGTGATAAAAAGGAAGAGTGTGGAGTAAAAGAAAATTATTGTGAAAAACAAAAAGCAGAAGATCAAATAGCAAAGTTAGACAAAATAGATCTGCAAAGTGAGCCGGTTAGTCCAGTTTTCAATAACAATAGGCTGGACAATGATTTAAATGGATTTCAGAAAGTTGTACGAAAACAGTCAAAAAAGAGGACTTCTCCAACATTTTCAAAAAGGAATTTCAGCACTGATACAAAAGACAAATCTGTTTGGAGGATTTATGGAACAAATGCTATCCAGGTAGTGAATTCAGAAAGTATTTTAATTTTTTCATGAGATTTTTTTTTCTAGAAATGTTTTGCATGTATTAATTAAGGCCAGGGCTCTCAGTAGGGTCAGAATTTCACGAGTCAAAGACTCTTTGGCCAAAATTTTCATGAGTCAAATCATTTTTTTCTAGTGTCATTTGATTACATGAATCATTTTTATGTTACAAAAATGACTGTATTGGAGGTCATTTTTGGAGATTTCAAAGTCTAAATTGACAGAAAAAATGCCTAATTATAAATTTCCACCTTAAAAAATAAAAACCAAAAAAACACAAATAAAACAAAAAAATGAATTGCTGTGATTAAATGTATGATGTATCAAATATAAAAAAAAATATCTTTACTGGTATGCTATAAAATACCAAAATGTACCAGGAATATTAAATGGAAAAATAACAAATACACAGGTCAAAGACGTATTATAAACCTTTAAAAGCAATCAATAATTGACACCTCAAGTATGTAATTCTTATCAGTTGTGTAGAGCTATTTTTAGCGCTGTCAAATTGCAGCCACTGAATTGTTGCGCTTCAGTGCACAGGCTATAAACAATTGCAGTGTGTAAAGCATTTTATACACGGCTTATACTGCCTGTTGACATTTTTAATGAGTGTGATTTGAACATATGTAGGATTTGATAGGTAATTAGGGGTGGATTTAAGGTAATTATTATTGCATAGCTGAAAATCCCATGTGGCAAATTGACTCTTGAGCAGATTTTATCACGTGTCAAATTTGTGCATTTCCCGATTTTCACGAGTCAAAACCCGGATCCCCGTGTCAATCGAGAGCCCTGATTAAGGGGTGAGAGCAAGTCTCCTTTTTTTATTTTACTATTTTGATTAAGGAATTATACTAAATGACAATAATTATACAGACTCAAATTCAAGACATGGCAATGACGGATCCTTAATAACATGAGGATTTTATTTCAGCAAAAAGTGTGTGTATTAACATAAATTAGTAAAATAACTAAAACATGATTTACAGTGTACTCCCATATTTTGAAAGGTACCTCCCAACTTTAACTGACAGCAGTAATATGTACATTAACATTTGAATTGAGTGTGCCCAGAGCAATTGCCCTGCACATTATACAAATATATCAAGGATAAAGTTGATGGTGTTAACAAGTCAAAACTTCTCTTTAATAGGTTGATGGTTTACCTGAGGCGTGTGACATAAGTGAACTTCAGGGTATGGTGGCTGGATTTGGAACTGTCATTGACTTTCAAATTAGAGCAATTGACTCTGGGACATCTGTGAGGTTTAAGTAAGTAAAATAATATTATACAATGTATATGTATAAACATGAAATAGTAATTCTTAGGTGAAATTAAAAGAGAAATAATATTATCATAAACAATAACATTTTTAGCATGAGTATATAGGATGCTGACACTGTCATGTTTTGGTTTTTTGTTGGTTATGGTATTTTATTTGTGTTTTGTTTCCTTGAAAGAGAGGATATGTTTTACATACATTTTATTGTAAATGAGTTAAAAATCATATTTTATCATCAAATATCAATTTGCATGTAAGACAGTAATACAAGCTTTATTTATAGTCGGTTATGGTTAACAGTACAAAACATTAGCTTTAAGCTTGCAGAAGATAGGAAAATAAGAAAGAAAAATAAACAAACAACTGTAAAGATAGTAGTGTGTACAAATAAATTCGTATTATCATTGGTAATGAAATCAGAGCATTTTAAATGAAAATGATAAAAATTCTGTCCTGTATAATAAAGTTCTGATAATAGTGTCTATTAGTGATTATAGTTAACAGTTTTACCATTTGTAATAAGGTTAAATAATAAAGATGCTTGTGAGTATGCAGTACAGTGCCTGGATGACACAGATTGTCTGTTTCCAGGTTAGTAATTTTTTCATCTCCAGTTTTTAAAGATATACTATGCTCATCCTTGAGTAAATATTTTAGCCACAGAAATTAATTGAAATCTATGAAATTCTTTCTGAATATGTCTAACTTCCCTATTACAGGTTAATTAAATGACACCCATTTATGACATTCATATTGTGACCACCTATAGTGTGTAGAATTTTAAACATAACATACAAGTTTCTACTTTGTAGGAAGTCAAAACATGTTTATTATATATTTACAAAGAGACTGTGTAGCAATTTTAAACATAACATACAAGTTTCTACTTTGTAGGAAGTCAAAACATGTTTATTATATATTTACAAAGAGACTGTGTAGCAATTGTCAATATTTTCTAATACCAAATTTGAGAATAGTATATCTTTAAAGATTCCTGTATTATAAGAAAAGTTACCAAATTGACTTTGAGGATAATGTTTTACAAATACGAATGTGATTACATTTGAAAGAGCTTCTGTGATATGCTGTAACTTATGAAACAGTGAGTTGATTATCAACATAGCTCCTCACTCCAGGAAATAGGAGAGACTTTGGCTTATTGATTATCAAAACCCTGGTAAAGATTAAACCCCTGGTTAAAGGTCTGTCCAGGGTAGCTGTTAAGGTGTCATCACCAAACTGTTGTATAGCCCTGACAGTCCTGTGACTGTCAATGTAAAAAAACCTTATTCCTCTACTACTCCTGGCACTGCCACAGGGTTGTTGAACCAAAGTTACAATTAAAGGGTGTGTTTGTTACACTTATACATAAACATTTACCTCTCATAGCTGTAAGTTTTAATCTTTAATCAAATTATAACAAGGATATAAAATTTTGAAATTTGAGAATATTATATTGAAATGGCTTGTAAGAAGTAGATAATTCTGCATCTGAAAAAATACTGAAGGTTTGCTTTGGGTATATGATCACCATTAACATCTGGATACTTGCCACATTATAATATCAGTGTTTACATTGCCTAAAATAGTCAATTCATATGAAAAGATAAGTTTTAAGAAAAGGGTAGAACTGCTCTGAGTTTCAAAAGAACTGCTCTTGGTTTAAAAAAAGCTTGGTTTCGATATTGATTGCATGTTTTTGCATGATTTCACACAATTTTCTTTGAAAGATTTGTTTTTTTTGTTTTTTGTTTGTTTATGAAGGTTAAATAACTTTGCCAAATTTTAAAGTTTATAAATACCCTTACTGCTTAGATAGCTACATGCACCATGTGCTATAATGTAAACATCTAAATATTTTCAGATTAATACAATATGATAATTTTATGATATAGTAATTAGTTTAGTCTATAAAGTCACCTTAAAGCAGCACGCCTCCAGAATCATGCTAATATTATGAAAAGTTTGAAAATATATTTGAATGTGTATTATTGTGAGGTAACCAAAAGGACGCAATTTGCACATTATCATTGGCACTGACAAACCACGTAAATTACAAAAAGTGATCAAAATATGCATAAATAGCTTTACTGCGTTAGTAACGCAGAAGAAATATGGTTGTAAATACTTAAAAATCAGTCATTAATCGCACATAATATGTAAAAATATACTTGAATCTTGAAACTTTTTACTTTTCTTTACGTCCTAGTACATTTTTCTCAAGTTTTATTTTATTGAAATATTTTGACTCAGCTGGAGGCATGTAGCTTTAATGCAGTATCAGGTAAATCCTTGTATAATTCAATAGGAGTTAATACTTTACTGCATTACGTTGACAATTTTTTCTTTATCAAATTTGACATGATATGTAAGTTGTAGATCTATTATAATTGGTACTCAAATATTTTTTTGTAAACTTTTTAAAATGTTAAAATAGTTGTGTTTTATATTTTCAGAAAGTAACTGTAAACTGACATGCCACCAGTTACATACATGAGAAGAACAAAGACCTAGACTTTATATAAATTCCTGTCTGATCTCAGGTTTTTCTAGATACTTTCTATGCAGGAAAATCTGTGTTTAGATCTCATTTATTCCAAAAAAGTTTGAATTTTATATCAAGAATTTAAACTCCTTTGTCTTGTATATTTCAATAAGTTTTTGACCACATAGCAGTTTATACTTAACATCTTTCAAGGACACAAGTCTTATGGTAAATTTGAACTGACCCGCATTTGAGACATTTTTTTACAACTGTGATTTTTTTGCTTTAGACTACTTTACATTTGCTTTATACTTGAAAGTATCACATTTCAGTCTTCCAACGTTACTAGGTAGCACAAAATGTTTATTGGGTTGCAGTTCAAATTGGAAATATTCAAACTTTAAATTAAGTGTGCTAGAAAAGTAAACCTGAAACATTTCTAAAAGTTCTATAGTAGCTGTAATATGTGATTTTCATATTTTCATAAAAAATTTAAAAATAGTAGCCCTCAAAAAATTACAGGCACATTATGCTTCAGAAATCCACATTTTTTTTTTTTTTTTAAATAATGAATTAAGAGCATGCAAGATATTTTTCTGCTAAAGAAAAAGCACTGAACATGTAGTAATACCTCGTAAAGGTAGCAAGATGTAAACAAAGTAGTATTTTAGTTCCATGTAAAATACTAATTCACTATAATTATACCATTTGCCAACATAACAAAATCAGCAAAAAAAGTTTATGTATAATGGCAAATGAGTTTTTTTTGGAAAATGATATCAAAAATAAAATTACAGTTTTTGAGAGGAAAAAAATGATAGCATTTTTGACGCATAATTGGCCTTTATAATTGACGGTAATAAATTTATTCCTGCTTTACTTTTTATGGAAAAGAATTCTTCAATCCAGATCCTTTATATTTTTATTTATTTTTTCTGCAAAGATGAAATTTTTTGAGATGATACAACGATAGTTTGAACTGTATTAATTTTATGCATACAATTTGGATGTTTAAAAAAACTGATGTATGGTATTTAATTCTCATCCCTTTATATACATTCGACCTTTCAGTCATGCTTGAGGAATGATTTGGAATTCAGAAATATTTCCAATTGTTAAATGTCATTTATTCAGAACAAAATTTAGTTAATTCATATTTTATAAATTAAAATTTAAGGCAGGATAATGTGATAATTTATAATATAAAAGTACGATGTCTTTTCTTGTTACATGTTCATGCAATTTACTATCACATTGTCACATCTATTACAATAACACTTTTATCTCTTTCTTTTTACAAGACAGCAGGGGAGTTGGTATAATAATCAGTTTAATTTACCAGTCAAATACATTGTAATTTCATAGTTAAGTTCTTGTAACAAAGGAGTTAACATGTAATAAGATGATGAGATGAAAATATATTAAATGTAACACATATAACTTGAGTATGTTGAATCTTGTATTGATTGTAATTTTTGAAAGATTTTTCTTATAGAAATTGCTAGTTATGGAATTGTATTTGAAACTAGCTATACTGTAGTCAACTGAGATACTGTGCTGGTAATTTTTAAAGAGATACTTAATTGTGCATGTTCAGTTGTGTACTTTATTACAATGGTTGCTTACAGGGTTGTCATAAAGAGGTTACAAGAGGCAAAAATAACTGTCTGAAAAAGCATTTTGGGCTGCCTCTTAACTTGATAAAACACTCCTTGTTGTATGTTATAAACCAAAATTAAAATGACCACCTCATATTCAGAATAAACCATCTCAGTAAAATGTTAATGACAACCTTGTGTTTAAAGTGCAATTTTATATTGGTGCAATGTAAACATTCTGTTGATATTTACATTCATATGTGCCATTTAGAAGTAGACAGTGATGTTGATGGACTAGATATTATATGATCTTATATTTGACTGTTGGAATAGAATATTATGTTACCATTTCTTTAAATCTGAATTCAACTTATTCAGCACTTACAGAATGTTTTTTACAGAGTGGTGAAACAACTGTTTGATTTTGACTCTTGTTATAGTAGATTAGTTAATTAATTGATTAAGTTATTCATGTATAAAACTTGAGGTTAGATTGTGAAACAAGTTCTTTCAACTTGTCTTAATCACTTTCGAGTTCTCTTACTGAACAAATCAGTACTGGTGTTTCATGTAAGATTATTTTGTCACGTTTTTGTAAATATGTTACTTAAATATGCAAAGTATTATTGGAAAGTTATTCCTTTGTGATTAATATTATTTAATTTAGTTTTGTTTTTTCTCACATAATATCATTATTTATTTATTTACCATTACCCTGTGGATTTCGTTACTGTTATTCTGTCAAAACAACAGGTCAATGTTAGTTTTGAGATATTATTATCAAGATCTAATAATTAAGCAACCAGCATTTGAACGTTACTAGGCCAGACTGCATGGATGATTTAATGTAAAGGTACTTCTCTCAAATATCATCAAATATATCCTTTTCTAAACTTTGGATAGTTGTTCAATATCAAACCTGAACAGCCTGCATTTTAAGAGCATTGATTACTCTAAAATTCACTTTTGACATGCTTTATGTGTCTCACCTGAGCTGAGGTGAGCTTTTCTTATGGCAATGTGTTCACCATCTATTGTTATTGACAATTTCTGTACTAAATTACTTGATGCATTTTGACTACACTTCACAGGAATAATCCTCAGGTGGTGCTCTACAAAAGTTATATGAGCTGCGTCACAACAAAACCAACATAGTGCATTTGCGACCAGCATGGATCCAGACCAGCCTGCGCATCCGCGCAGTCTGATCAGGATCCATGCTGTTCGATATCAGTTTCTCTACTTGTTACAGGGTCTGCAAGCAAACAGCATGGATCCTGATCAGACTGCGCGGACGTGCAGGCTGGTTGGGATCCATGCTGGTCGCAAACACATTATGTTGGTTTTGTTGTGACGCGGCTCATATGAATGGATCCAGTCTGGTATATAAATAAGTCATAGGAGCTAAAGATAAACTTTTAAATTGAAATCTTTAAAAATCTTCTTCTCAGAAACTGTGATGCCCAGAGCTTAGATATTTGGAATGTAGCATAACCTAGTGGTCTGCTACAAAAGTTACATAATTTGCATCCACATGCCTAGTGGACCTGTACAAAAATTATATAAGTCACACCCCTTAAAATATTGGAACGCAGCTGGGGGTCACTTAGTTTAAATTTAGATTTGTGTAGTGAAGCTCTGATAAATCTTTATCTCTAAAAAAATATGGTGCACTGATTTAAGATATTTTGCATGTAGTATCAGCTTCCCATTTGCATCAAAACTGATTCTTGCCCCAAGGGTCACTTAGTTTAGATAAACTTGCATAGTAAAACTCATTTTATTAAGTCTTTTTATTTTAAAAACTACAATGCCAAGAGTTAGGTATTTGTCACAAAGAATTTCATCACAGACATCTTTAAATAGTTTTAAGAATATGATGCGTTTGTAAAGAATGATTAAAGGAGTGTTTCCTTGTTACCGACTTCAGCATTGAAAAATATAAATTATGACCTAGCAATGCATCTCAGAAGAGTCATCAAGGGCTATCATGACACTCTTTTTATTTGCCGGAAATAATTTTGGTCTGTTATGCACTTGGTTGTCCGTCTTTGTTAGGTCTGCATCTTCTGAACTGGTGGAAGGAAATTGAAACTACTTTGCAGAAATGTTAACCATAATGAGACAATATGTTGAGTGCAGGTTTGATCTTCCTCAGGTCAAAGTCAAGGTCACACTTAGTCATTTTGTATCAATTAAAAAATTTTGTGTCTGCTCTGTTTCTTTTAAACCAATAGTAGCTAATTAAATCTAATAAACAGAATTATTATTATTACTGAGATGATGTGCAGAGTACAGGTTTGGGCTTTTCTGGGGTCAATGTCAAGGTCACAATGACTCATTCATGAATGATGTCTGGAGTACTAGCAGTTGTAAATTTACAATACTACCTCTGTTTTGCTATGTTGTGACAGTCTCTAATTGTAAGACTGATGTGGGTTGAAGAGCTGATATAAAATTAATGTACCTGTTTTATTATACATTCAAAATATATGTTCATAAGGAGAAATACCGGTATGATAAGTTGCAGAAAGTTTATCCCATGACTACCACTGCATTTTTAGCTCGACTATTCGATAAGAATAAGTAGAGCTATTGCAGTCACCCGAGCGTCGGCGTCAGCGTCTGCGTCGGCGTACATGTAACCACTTATGTTAAAGTTTTTGTAATAGTTAAAATATTTTCAAAGTCCATTGACATATGGCTTTGAAACTTTGCACACTTGTTCACCATCATGACCCCAACCTGTAGACAGGAGGAGGTAACTCTATCAAGCATTTTGACAGAATTATGCCCCTTTTTTGACTTAGAATTTACGTTAAAGTTTTTGTAATACCTCAAATATTTTCCAAGTCCATTGACATATGGCTTTGAAACTTTGCACACTTGTTCACCATCATAACCCCAACCTGTAGACAGGAGGAGGTAACTCTATCAAGCATTTTGACAGAATTATGCCCCTTTTTAGCTCACCTGTCACAAAGTGACAGGGTGAGCTTTTGTGATCGCTTTTCGTCCGGCGTCCGTCCGTCCGGCGTCCGTCCGTCGTCCGTCCGTAAACTTTTGCTTTAAATGACATCTCCTCATAAACCACTGAGCCAATTTCATCCAAACTTCACAGGAATGTTCCTTTGGTGGTCATCTTTAAAAATTGTTCAAAGAATTTAATTCCATGCAGAACTCTGGTTGCCATGGCAACCGAAAGAAAAATCTTTAAATATCTTCTTTTAAACAACTCTAAGAGCTAGAGCTAAGATATTTGGCATGAAACATCTTCTAATGAGTGTCTACCAAGTTTGTTCAAATAAAAGCCCTGGGGTCAAAATTGGCCCCGCCCTGGGGGGTCATTGATTTTCCCTATATGCATATAGTAAAAACTTAAAGAATCTTCTTTTAAAGAACCGTAAGAGCTAGAGCTAAGATATTTGGCATGGAACATCTTCTAGTGAGTGTCTACCAAGTTTGTTCAAATAAAAGCCCTGGGGTCAAAATTGGCCAGAAACATCTTCTAGTGAATGTCTACCAAGTTTGTTCAAATAAAAGCCCAGGGGTCAAAATTGGCCCCGCCCCAGGGGTCATTGATTTTCCCTATATGCATATAGTAAAAACTTAAAAAATCTTCTTTTAAAGAACCCGAAAGGCTAGAGCTAAGATATTTAGCATAAAACATCTTCTAGTGAATGTCTACCAAGTTTGTTCAAATAAAAGCCCTGGGGGTCAAAATTGGCCCCGCCCTGGGGGGTCATTGATTTTCCCTATATGCATATTGTAAAAACTTAAAAAATCTTCTTTTAAAGAACCGTCACAGCTAGAGCTTAGATATTTGGCATAAAACATCTTCTAGTGAATGTCTACCAAGTTTGTTCAAATAAAAGCCCTGGGGTCAAAATTGGCCCCGCCCCAGGGGGTCATTGATTTTTCCTATATGCATATAGTAAAAACTTAAAAAATCTTCTTTTAAAGAACTGTAGGAGCTAGAGCTTAGATATTTGGCATGAAACATCTTCTAGTGAATGTCTACCAAGTTTGTTCAAATAAAAGCCCTGGGGTCAAAATTGGCCCCGCCCCAGGGGGTCATTGATTTTCCCTATATGCATATAGTAAAAACTTAAAGAATCTTCTTTTAAAGAACCGTAAGAGCTAGAGCTAAGATATTTGGCATGGAACATCTTCTAGTGAGTGTCTACCAAGTTTGTTCAAATAAAAGCCCTGGGGTCAAAATTGGCCAGAAACATCTTCTAGTGAATGTGAAATCATTGTTTAGATCTCCTTTATTCCAAAAAGGTTGGAATTTTATATCAAGAATTTAAACTCCTTTGTCTTGTATATTTCAGTAAGTTTTTGACCACTTAGCAGTTTATACTTAACATCTTTCAAGGACACAAGTCTTATGGTAAATTTGAACTGAACCGCATTTGAGACATTTTTTTTACAACTGTTATTTTTTTGCTTTAGACTACCATACATTTGCTTTATACTTGAAAGTATCACATTTCAGTCTTCCAACTTTACTAGGTAGCACAAACTGTTTATTGGGTTGCAGTTCAAATTGGAAATATTCAAACTTTAAATTAAGTGTGCTAGAAAAGTAAACATGAAACATTTCTAAAAGTTCTATAGTAGCTGTTATATGTGATTTTCGGATTTTCATAAAAATTTTAAAAATAGTAGCCCTCAAAAAATTAAAGGCACATTATGCTTCAGAAATCCACATTTTTTTTTTTTTTTTTTTTTTTTAAATGTAAAACGTTTTGATAATGAATTAAGAGCATGCAAGATATTTCTCTGCCGAAGAACAGCAGATGACCCCTATTGATTTTGGGGTTAAGGGGTCAAAGGTCAAGGTCACATTGACTTTGTAGGTATAAACGGTTTCCGATCAATAACGAAAGAACCCTTAGGCCTAGGGACTTCAAATTTGATATGGTGATTGGTCATGATCAGTAGATGACCCCTATTGGTTTTGGGGTCAAGGGGTCAAAGGTCAAGGTCACATTTACCTCTTAGGTAAAAACGGTTTCCGATCAATAACTAAAGAACCCTTAGGCCTAGGAACTTCAAACTTGGTATGGTGATTGGTCATGACCAGTAGATGACCCCTATTGATATTAGGGTTAAGGGGTCAAAGGGCAAGGTCACATTGACCTTGTAGGTAAAAATGCTTTCAAATCAATAACTTAAGAACCCTTTGGCCTAGGAACTTCAAACATGGTATGGTGATTGGTCATGACCAGCGGATGACCTATTGATTTTGGGGTCAAGGGGTCAAAGGTCAAGGTCACATTGACCTTGTATGTTAAAACGGTTTCCGATCAATTAACTAAAAACGCTTAGGCCTAGGAACTTCAAACTTTGTATGATGATTGGTCGTGACCAGCAGATGACCCCTATTGAGTTTTGGGTCAAGGGGTCAAAGGTTAAGGTCATGACCAGTAGATACTTGATAACCCTTATTAATTGTTTGATCACTGGGTCAGAAGTCATGCTTAATAACCTTTTCACATGACTAATTGGCTGCTGATAGGGGGCATACATGTTTTACAAACATATCTTGTTTCATAGTTCTTGTAATCAAAGAGTTAGCATTTTATAAAGATGATGAAAAGAAAATATATTAAATGTAACACTTATCACTTGAGTATGTTGAATCTTGTATGGATTATAATTTTTGAAAGATTTTTCTTATAGAAATTGCTAGTTATGGAATTGTATTTGAAACTAGCTATACTGTAGGCAACTGAGATACTGTGCTGGTAATTCTTAAATAGATACTTAATTGTGCATGTTCAGTTGTGTACCTTATTACAATGGTTGCTTACAGGGTTGTCATAAAGAGGTTACAAGAGGCAAAAATAACTGTCTGAAAAAGCATTCTGGGCTGCCTCTTAACTTGATAAAACATTCCTTGTTGTATGTTATAAACCAAAATTAAAATGACCACTTCATATTCAGAATAAACCATTTCAGTAAAATGTTAATGACAACCCTGTGTTTAAAGTGCAATTTTATATTGGTGCAATGTATACAGACTGTTGATATTTTCATTTATATGTGCCATTTAGAAATAAACAGTGATGTTGATGGACTAGATATTATATGATCTTATATTTGACTGTTGGAATAGAATATTATGTTACCATTTCTTTAAATTTGAATCCAACTGATTCAGCACTTAAAGAATGTTGTTTACAGACTGGTGAAACAATCATTTGATCATGACTGTTGTTATGATTGATTTGTTAATTAATTGATTTAGTTATTCATGTATAAAACTTGAGGTTAGATTGTGAAACAAGTTCTTTCAACTTGTCTTAATCACTTTCGAGTTCTCTTACTGAACAAATCAGTACTGGTGTTTCATGTAAGATTATTTTATCACGTTTTTTGTAAATATGTTACTTTAATATGCAAAGTATTATTGGAAAGTTATTCCTTTGTGATTAATATTATTTAATTTAGTTTTGTTTTTTCTCACATAATATCTTTATTTATTTATTTACCATTACCTTGTATATTTCGTTACTGTTATTCTGTCAAAACAACAGGTCAATGTTAGTTTTGAGATATTATTATCAAGATCTAATAATTAAGCAACCACCATTTGAACGTTACTAGGGCAAACTGCATGGATGATTTAATGTAAAGGTACTTTTCTCAAATATCATCAAATATATCCTTTTCTAAACTTTGGATAGTTGTTCAATATCAAACCTGAACAGCCTGAATTTTAAGAGCATTGATAAATAACTCTAAAGTTCACTTTTGACATGCTTTATGTATCTCACCTGAGCTGAGGTGAGCTTTTCTTATGGCAATGTGTTCACCATCTATTGTTATTGACAATTTTTTTACTAAATTACTTGATAATTTTGACTACACTTCACAGGAATGATCCTCAGGTGGTGCTCTACAAAAGTTATATGAGCTGCGTCACAACAAAACCAACATAGTGCATTTGCGACCAGCATGGATCCAGACCAGCCTGCGCATCCGCGCAGTCTGATCAGGATCCATGCTGTTCGATATCAGTTTCTCTACTTGTTACAGGGTCTGCAAGCAAACAGCATGGATCCTGATCAGACTGCGCGGACGTGCAGGCTGGTTGGGATCCATGCTGGTCGCAAACACATTATGTTGGTTTTGTTGTGACGCGGCTCATATGAATGGATCCAGTCTGGTATATAAATAAGTCATAGGAGCTAAAGATAAACTTTTAAATTGAAATCTTTAAAAACCTTCTCAGAATCTGTGATGCCCAGAGCTTAGATATTTGGAATGTAGCATCACCTTGTGGTCTGCTACAAAGGTTACATAATTTGTATCCATGTGCCTAGTGGACCTCTACGAAAATTATATAAGTCAAGCCCCTTAAAATATTGGAACGCAGCTGGGGGTCACTTAGTTTTAAATTTAGATTTGTGTAGTGAAGCTCTGATAAATCTTTATCTCTAAAAAAATATGGTGCACTGATTTAAGATATTTTGCATGTAGTATCAGCTTCCCATTTGCATCATAACTGATTCTTGCCCCAAGGGTCACTTAGTTTATATAAACTTGCATAGTAAACCTCATTTTATGAAGTCTTTTTAATTTAAAAACTACAATGCCAAGAGCTTAGGTATTTGTCACAAAGAATTTTGTAACAGACATCTTTAAATAGTTTTAAGAATATGATGATGTGTTAGTAAAGAATGAATAAAGGAGTGTTTCCTTGTTACCGACTTCAGCATTGAAAAATAAAAATTATGACCTAGCAATGTATCTCAGAAGAGTCATCCAGGGCTATCATGACACTCTTGTTATATGCATTGGTGTGTTAATTATGCACTTGGTTCCGTCCTTGTCAGGTCTGCATATTTTGGACTTGTGGAAGGAAATTGAAACTACTTTGCAGAAATGTTAACCATAATGAGACAATATGTTGAGTGCAGGTTTGATCTTCCTCAGGTCAAAGTCAAGGTCACACTTAGTCATTTTGTATCAATTTAAAAATGTTGTGTCTGCTCTGTTTCTTTTAAACCAATAGTAGCTAATTAAATCTAATAAACAGAATTATTATTATTACTGAGATGATGTGCAGAGTACAGGTTTGGGCTTTTCTGGGGTCAATGTCAAGGTCACAATGACTCATTCATGAATGATGTCTGGAGTACTAGCAGTTGTAAATTTACAATACTACCTCTGTTTTGCTATGTTGTGACAGTCTCTAATTGTAAGACTGATGTGGGTTGAAGAGCTGATATAAAATTAATGTACCTGTTTTATTATACATTCAAAATATATGTTCATAAGGAGAAATACCAGTATGATAAGTTGCAGAAAGTTTATCCCATGACTACCACTGCATTTTTAGCTCGACTATTCGATAAGAATAAGTAGAGCTTTTGCAGTCACCCGAGCGTCGGCGTCTGCGTCGGCGTACATGTAACCACTTATGTTAAAGTTTTTGTAATAGTTCAAATATTTTCAAAGTCCATTGACATATGGCTTTGAAACTTTGCACACTTGTTCACCATCATGACCCCAACCTGTAGACAGGAGGAGGTAACTCTATCAAGCATTTTGACAGAATTATGCCCCTTTTTTGACTTAGAATTTACGTTAAAGTTTTTGTAATACCTCAAATATTTTCCAAGTCCATTGACATATGGCTTTGAAACTTTGCACACTTGTTCACCATCATAACCCCAACCTGTAGACAGGAGGAGGTAACTCTATCAAGCATTTTGACAGAATTATGCCCCTTTTTTAGCTCACCTGTCACAAAGTGACAGGGTGAGCTTTTGTGATCGCTTTTCGTCCGGCGTCCGTCCGTCCGTCCGGCGTCCGTCCGTCGTCCGTCCGTAAACTTTTGCTTTAAATGACATCTCCTCATAAACCACTGAGCCAATTTCATCCAAACTTCACAGGAATGTTCCTTTGGTGGTCATCTTTAAAAATTGTTCAAAGAATTTAATTCCATGCAGAACTCTGGTTGCCATGGCAACCGAAAGAAAAATCTTTAAATATCTTCTTTTAAACAACTCTAAGAGCTAGAGCTAAGATATTTGGCATGAAACATCTTCTAATGAGTGTCTACCAAGTTTGTTCAAATAAAAGCCCTGGGGTCAAAATTGGCCCCGCCCTGGGGGGTCATTGATTTTCCCTATATGCATATAGTAAAAACTTAAAGAATCTTCTTTTAAAGAACCGTAAGAGCTAGAGCTAAGATATTTGGCATGGAACATCTTCTAGTGAGTGTCTACCAAGTTTGTTCAAATAAAAGCCCTGGGGTCAAAATTGGCCAGAAACATCTTCTAGTGAATGTCTACCAAGTTTGTTCAAATAAAAGCCCAGGGGTCAAAATTGGCCCCGCCCCAGGGGGTCATTGATTTTCCCTATATGCATATAGTAAAAACTTAAAAAATTCTCTTTTAAAGAACCCGAAAGGCTAGAGCTAAGATATTTAGCATAAAACATCTTCTAGTGAATGTCTACCAAGTTTGTTCAAATAAAAGCCCTGGGGGTCAAAATTGGCCCCGCCCTGGGGGGTCATTGATTTTCCCTATATGCATATTGTAAAAACTTAAAAAATCTTCTTTTAAAGAACCGTCACAGCTAGAGCTTAGATATTTGGCAATAAAACATCTTCTAGTGAATGTCTACCAAGTTTGTTCAAATAAAAGCCCTGGGGTCAAAATTGGCCCCGCCCCAGGGGGTCATTGATTTTTCCTATATGCATATAGTAAAAACTTAAAAAATCTTCTTTTAAAGAACTGTAAGAGCTAGAGCTTAGATATTTGGCATGAAACATCTTCTAGTGAATGTCTACCAAGTTTGTTCAAATAAAAGCCCTGGGGTCAAAATTGGCCCCGCCCCAGGGGGTCATTGATTTTCCCTATATGCATATAGTAAAAACTTAAAGAATCTTCTTTTAAAGAACCGTAAGAGCTAGAGCTAAGATATTTGGCATGGAACATCTTCTAGTGAGTGTCTACCAAGTTTGTTCAAATAAAAGCCCTGGGGTCAAAATTGGCCCCGCCCCAGGGGGTCATTGATTTTCCCTATATGCATATAGTAAAAACTTAAAGAATCTTCTTTTAAAGAACCGTAAGAGCTAGAGCTAAGATATTTGGCATGAAACATCTTCTAGTGAATGTCTACCAAGTTTGTTCAAATAAAAGCCCTGGGGTCTAAATTGGCCCGGCCCGGGGGGACATTGATTTGCCCTATATGCATATAGTAAAAACTTAAAAAATCTTCTTTAAAGAACTGTAAGAGCTAGAGCTTAGATATTTGGCATGAAACATCTTCTAGTTAATGTCTACCAAGTTTGTTCAAATAAAAGCCCTGGGGTCAAAATTGGCCCCGCTCCAGGGGGTCATTGATTTTCCCTATATGCATATAGCAAAAACTTAAAAATCTTCTTTGAAAAAACCCAAATAGCTAGAGTTTAGATATTAAGCATGAAACATCTTTAAGTAAATATCTACAAAGTTTGTTCAAATAAAAGCCCAGGGGTCAAAACTGGCCCTGCCCGAGGGGTGTCATTGTTTTTAACTATATGTGTATAGTAAAAACTTAAAAAATCTTCTTTTAAAAAACCTAATGAGCTAGAACTTAGATGTTTTGCATGAAACATCTTCTTATGGGTGTCTACCAAGTCTGTTCAAATAAACAAATAAAAGCCCTCGGGTAAAAATTGGGCCGGGGGGGGGGGCTATATACAGGTGAGCGACCTCAGGGCCATCATGGCCCTCTTGTTCGACTTAGAATTTATGTTAAAGTTTTTGTAATACCTTAAATATTTTCCAAGTCCATTGACATATGGCTTTGAAACTTTGCACACTTGTTCACCATCATGACCCCAACCTGTAGACAGGAGGAGGTAACTCTATCAAGTATTTTGACAGAATTATGCCCCTTTTTCGACTTAGAATTTACGTTAAAGTTTTTGTAATACCTCAAATATTTTCCAAGTCCATTGACATATGGCTTTGAAACTTTGCACACTTGCTCACCATCATGGCTCCAATCTGTAGACAGGAGGAGGTAACTCTATCAAGCATTTTGACAGAATTATGCCCCTTTTTTCGACTTAGAATTTATGTTAAAATTTTTGTAATACCTTAAATATTTTCCAAGTCCATTGACATATGGCTTTGAAACTTTGCACACTTGTTCACCATCATGACCCCAACTTGTAGACAGGAGGAGGTAGCTCTATCAAGCATTTTGACAGAATTATGCCCCTTTTTTGACTTAGAATTTATGTTAAAGTTTTTGTAATACCTCAAATATTTTCAAAGTTCATTGACATATGGCTTTGAAACTTTGCACACTTGTTCACCATCATTACCCCAACCTGTAAACAGGAGGAGGTAACTGTATCAAGCATTTTTTTTTACTATCAAGCACTAAGAATAGTCGAGCGTTGCTGTCCTACTGATAGCTCTTGTTTGATAAATGATGTTATAAGTTTTAAGTAAATGGAGGTAATAAGAACACATTTTCAAATGCCAAAACATATTATATTTTTGTTAAAAGCTTAGATTTTTTGCATGAAGCATTGCCTTGATGACATCTACAAAAGTTATATAAATCATGCTCCGGGGGTCTTATCACATAGATAGAAAAACTTGTTTTCACATAATTATGTATTCTTATGTAAAGCTACAATGCTGAGATCTTAGATATTTGGCATGTATCATTACATAGATAAACAATGCAATACAGTCTACTATGCCTAAAAAATAATCAAAAATCAAAATGCTATTCCGACAAATACATTAATAACATCAATCCTCAATTTCTGGTATAATATTATTGGTATGTTTCATTTAAAAACGAACATTGTTGTTTTCAGTCTGTATATATACTCTGTGACAATTGCTTGGAAGTAAATTATCACCACTCTGTGCTTCAAAATTATCCCCTAAGTGCATGACTGGTTACTTGTCTAGGGTATGTGCTTGACAAGAACAAGAAAGATACAAGAAACTTTATTTTAAGTCGGTTTACATTTTACAAGAAACATTAGCTAATAAGCTATTTACCGACAGTGAAAGCTGTGGCATATATTATTATTACTAAGTATTCATGTGACAAGAGCATAGATCTTTGGCATGTATCAATACAGATCTTAATTTTGACAATTGAAATAAAACATCATGCAGACAAATGTTATAAATGGGTCTCCTCCCTTTTAAATTTTTTTTTCAAATTGATTACTTTTAATTTTAATTACTTTAAACAAATTTGCATTCGGGCATATATTACTATGCCGGTGCTTTTGTTTACTTATAATTGTGCTATATGACATAATGCATTCTAATTCAGTCAAAGGTTTTTTTGTTTTGTTTATTTTATGACAATGTGTGAAAATATTACTTTGTGTTTCATTTAAACTAATCACATCTCTGTACAATCAGGGTTGGATCTCAGTTTTGTTACTTTTGTACTTGTACTTTACTATAATATTAAAGTTATAGTTAATGCATACTGGCTTGTCCTTGTTTTCTACAAAATATTGACTTCTTTCCAAATAGATCTATTCACAGTATAACTTTTTCATTTATGTTTAGAATACTTTATATATTTGATACAGAAATTAAATGTAAGCCTAATTTAGTTTTTTTTTGTATACATATCTTGACAGTAAGTTAGCCTTTTTTCATGAAAAATGGAATATTGCTTATAATTCTGTTTTTCCATACTTATTTTTGCATTTACAAGAATTTACAAGAGTTTGATTTAAATTATTTGTTTACCCATGACGACAAGTCAGTGTGTGGAATCTATACATATCTGTTTATATATAAGAAATAAAATTCTTGTTCACAATGTTTGATTTTGTTTTCATTATCAACATTTTTCATATGCTCGTATGTAAAACAAGCCTTTTATGTAAATGCACATGACAGGTGTCTGAGTCATATCTATAACATCCATCAAGATATTGGAATATCATTAACTATCAATGTTCATCATTATGAGATATTGCGCTCATGAATGGGATACATTGTGGATGTCAAAGGAAAACGTTTGAAACTTACATGCATTGAGAGCTTTAAATATAAGTAACTGAACATTTTATCGTTTTGAGGCAGTGTTGCATGGAAAATTCAGGTCAGGGCCACACATAAAGGTCGATGTTAAAATGAAAACCATTTTATCTATCATGGACTGAGGATTCTATCACAAATGTTCATCAGAGACTAAATGTCACGTGCACAATCCAGTTCATATATGCAAGGTGAAGGTCAATAGAGATACTAGTAAGTCACTAATTAAATTTCTAGATGATGTCCACAGCACGTGTTCTACATGCATGAATGGATTCTAGTATTATTTGATACTAGTGTGCTCCTTAAAGTGCCGAAGTGTTGCTCACAAGTACCAGATATTTAGGTCAGGGTCACACTAACAGGTTCGCCAAACCACTATATGCAATGAGAGATTTCTATATAACTTGGCACAAATGTTCACCCTTTTTCAGGCGCAGTGATGCACGCAAAATCCAGGTCCTTGTGGCCAAAGCCATTGTCACATGTGAACGTCAAAGGTAATGTTAAAATGAGTGTACATGTATGCACCATCATGAAAAAAAGTTCACCATCCGGAGACTAAGTATAAAGTCAAGGTCACCAGAGACGATATTTAAAATGTGCAGATTTTGTCCGAAGAATATTTCTACATGCATTGAAGGATTTTAGTTTTACTAGAGGCCTTGCTGCTGCTAATACCTCTTTTTATCCATTATGTCCAGATGTTCAGCAAAATATTTTGTGACTGGTATATTTTGTGACAATGACGCCCTTGTTTATCAACACATTTTTGTTGATCAGTAATTTGGTTGATCCTGCTTTGTTTTCATTTGAGACAGGCATGCAGCACAAATGAGGTCTTGACAATGCATAGTGCCTGATAATTTATTGATATTGAATTCAAATTGTTGTAATAAAATATTTTTAAAAATATGGCAAATGTGCCTAAAGGGTGTGTTTAAAGTGACAGGGTGAGCTTTTGTGATCGCTTTTCGTCCGTCGTCCGTCCGTCGTCCGTCCGTAAACTTTTACTTTAAATGACATCTCATAAACCACTAAGCCAATTTCATCCAAACTTCACAGGAATGTTCCTTTGGTGGTCACCTTTTAAAATTGTTCAAAGAATTGAATTCCATGCAGAACTCTGGTTGCCATGGCAACCGAAAGAAAAAACTTTAAATATCTTCTTTTAAAAAACCAAAAGAGCTAGAGCTTAGATATTTGGCATGAAACATCTTCTACTGAGTGTTTACCAAGTTTGTTCAAATAAAAGCCCTGGGGTCAAAATTGGCCCCGCCCCAGGGGGTCATTGATTTTCCCTATATGCATAAAGTAAAAACTTAAAAAATCCTCTTTTAAAGAACCCAAAGAGCTAGAGCTTAGATATTAAGCATGAAACATCTTCTAATGAGTGTCTACCAAGTTTGTTCAAATAAAAGCCCTGGGGTCAAAATTGGCCACACCCCAGGGGGTCATTGATTTCCCATATATGCATATAGTAAAAACTTAAAAATCTTCTTTTAAAGAACTCAAAGAGCTAGAGTTAAGATATTTAGCATGAAACATGTTCTAATGGGTGTCTACAAAGTTTATTCAAATAAAAGCCCTGGGGTCAAAACTGGCCCCGCCCCGGGGTCATTGATTTTCCTTATATGTGTATAGCAAAAACTTAAAATAATCTTCTTTGAAAAAACCCAAATAGCTAGAGTTTAGATATTAAGCATGAAACATCTTCTAGTCAGTGTCTACACAGTTCGTTCAAATAAAAGCCCTGGGGTCAAAACTGGCCCTGCCCCAGGGGTGTCATTGTTTTTAACTATATGTGTATAGTAAAAACTTAAAAAATCTTCTTTTAAAAAACCCAATGAGCTAGAGCTTAGATGTTTAGCATGAAACATCTTCTTATGGGTGTCTACCAAGTTTGTTCAAATAAAAGCCCTTGGGTTATAATTGGCCCTGCCGGGGGGCGGGGGAGAGGAAGGTGGAGGAGGTCATTTATTTTTTTCATTATATGTGTGTAGTAAAAACTTAACATCATGAAACTTTTTAATGGGTGTATTCCAAGTTTGTTCAAATAAAAGCCCTGGGGTTTAAACTGGCCCCGCTCCGGGGGCTATATACAGGTGAGCGACCTCAGGGCCATCATGGCCCTATTGTTTCTTCTTTTTAAAGCTAGCACATGGTCCACACGTTTGAGATTTAGACGCTTTAACCGCCCGGTCACCTCTGTTCCTATATGACTATTTATTTATGCTTCTTCTTATGTATTCCGTGATTCATCCTGATCAAGACATACCAAACTTAAGAAGGCCCTGCGCAAAGTCTTCAAATAATGAAACACCATTGCGTAATGCGACGAAAATGAAAAATGTACTTAAGGTTTATATTATATAACTTAACTACCTAAACTTGCGAAAATTGAATACATAGTTTATCTTTTAGTTTAAACTTTAAACATTATAATCTTATTTTAAAAAGTATATATATAAACAAAATAATGGTGATCATAGATCAGAGTTAAATTTTACTTTAGTGTATTTTAAAATGAAGTTTAAATAACAATGCAGCTTGAATTCATTTACAACTACGGTGCCGTGTCTCGTACCACTGACACTCGTAGTTTTTATAAAAATATTTTTTTACGCATTCAAACTCTTTTGGTCATTGCATTGTTTTAGTTGTTGTAATAGCTGTGGTCTTCTACGTGTGTGTTTAAATTAGAGGTTATTAACTGTGACTCTTCAGATTACATCAATGTTTTGTCAATATTTGTTTTAAATATGTAAACACTTTATTGAGGCATTGTCTGAAAGTAAAACTTTGGTACGACTACTATTTAAGCAAATCAATATTATCTGCTCTAAACCTGTTTAATAATGTATTGTTGATATAAGTATTCATGGAACGCAATTCTTAGCCAGTCATTTCTGATACAATATTGAACAAAATACACAATGTTTCCTTTCATTTGTTCTAAAGTACTTTCACTGGAATATTCAGTTTATTCAGTAAACACTGCCGGTATTAGTAAATCGATGCATTTTATAGATACTTACGTTAATTCAAAATACAATTAGTTTTGTTTGCTGACAAGAGTGCCCCGATATTTAAACTATGACGCTCTTATTGTTTGGTACTTTTATTGTATTCAAATGTTACTCATTGGCCAATTACCGGAACCATCTTTTTATCTGTAGCTATTTAGCATGAATTAGAATTTTGTATGGAAGTCAAAATACTACTTTGTTTACATTTCGATACTTTTAAGACAAATTATTTCACATTTATCGTTAGTTTTTTTAAGGTAAAGCAACTAACATTTCTCTAAAAGCATAAATATCTAAACATTATGAAATTCATGTTTGTCCTTTATAAAGAAGTAAAACTTTATTTGTTTCTGAGGCATAATGTGCCTTTAACTCGTGGATTTTGCTTTTGGAGTTTGATATTTTATATTCAATTCAATATTTTTCTCGGCAAAACATTTAAATGTTCATCACCCGTACAGTTCGTTATGCTAATAAAAATAAACAAACAAAAACAATATAAAAACTCACAATTAATTGTAAATAGGAAATTCAGTTTCAACCAAACTAAAGTTAATACATGTAACTTTATTTAAAGTTTTCATTATAACAAATGTTATCAAATGGAAATCTTGGTCGTAAAAGTTATATTCAGGGTCAGAAGCGTGTTTCATACAAGACACAGCATAATTCAACATACACAAAACTATGTTTAATGTAACAAAGAATGTTTTATCATATGCCCATTGTTAACTGTTAGCCTACTGGCAGAAACAGATTCTTCACATTGGACCAGTGCAGGCCAATATCGGCCAGTATATCCGTCTGATCACGACGTGCACTGTTCGCTATTCAGATAATGTATATTTTGAAACTTCCACTAAAAATGAAAAATGGCTTGTTCAAATTGTAAGATGAGCAAGTCCAGTTAGAGTATTTAGCATGGTAAAGGTTAATATTATGGACCTGTTGTCTTTTATAACAAAGTGCTTGCAAAGTGTTTACACTTATCAAGTGTTGCAGCACGTTTCAACGTAACAAATATTAAAAAAGTCGTTTTTGTTGTAGGACAATCGCATTGACACGCCTATGCAATACACCTCATCGAGACTATATAACAAATTCGAATTTGTGGTCTCATTGCAGAACTTTTGAATATTAAACTTAAATATCTTTATTGAAAAATATAATTTGACAACAAAAATATAAAAAAATAATACAAATGCCGAATACTAATGAGGCTTGATCAAATCCTGTATATAGTAAAGTTATTAATGGTAATTTAATTCTGAAATTTATAGCAGTTTACAATGTCATGATAAATCTCTTTATAAGCAGATGCAGAAGTATGAGTAAATTTAATCATTTATGACAATACTATAATTATAAAACTATTGGGCATCTATATAATGTATGATCCATAAACTAATCAATCTTCTCAGTTTCTTTAAGGCTCACTCTTTGGTCAAATTGGTCCAAACCGACCAATATTGACACTGTGTTCAATAATTTGGCTTCCAAAATATCAGACGAGACAGAAAAACTTATAAAGTATCTTATTGTCTCTATTTGTTATATAGACTAATTTCTAATAACCGTTATATTTGTAATAAAGATATATCTTGAACAGTGATTTATACATCATCCTTTTATCCGAACTGACATTGCATGTAGTTTGTGCACAAATATTCATTTGTCGTTTCTCTTATCAAATTCTCACATGTTCAGGTCAATATTAAGATACTCGTATAATGGAATTAAAAGACAAGAATCGCACGAATGGTGTATAGAAAAGTGTTAGCTTAAATAAAACTTATAATTTGTTTTTTAAATTGTTGGCATTTTGACACTAGTTTTGTCATGTTTTTACTTTTGACGTTGTAATGACCACTAAATATCTTATAAAAAGAATTTACTTCGTAATCTGCACGAAATCGTGATCTATGGATTTCTTTAAATACGAATTTTCTACTGCGGATAAAAACGTTCTTATAGGTTGAAAATTAGACCGGTGGTATTAGACTTAAACTCTTTCAATACGCGACTGGCTGGTTACTGAACTATTTTAATATATAGAACATTTTACATGTTGATTAGTGTTGCATACAGCCATATTATCCAATGTGCCTTTAACCAATCGCTAATTAATAAATACGAGCGTTTTCTCAAGAGTTCACATAAAAGTCCAGTCTTCATTTCTTAAAGAAAGCATACGTATTTAGTACAGTAAAACTTCGTAAACTTAGAAAGTTCTGAAATCCCAACAATTTTCTTGGTCCCTAAATTTCTCATTCTGTTTACTATGTTATTTATATTTCTGAAGTTCGGAACTTATACATTATGGATTCCGAATTATTTTCTTGTAAAATTTGGGATTTATCAATTAAAATTAAATTCCAACATCGCGAAAATGCTTTGTAAAACAGACAAACCTGTCTGTATCGACCATTTATCTTGACACCTGTTGTCAAGCATGACAAGCCGTTTAGAAGTAAATGATTACATGTTAAAAGCCTACTAGCATGCTAGTGTTATCTATTGATATATATCAGAATTAAAACTGCAAAATAGAGTTTATTTAAAATTTACATGATCTTAGAATATGATAACAGAAAAGTTTAAGCAAAAAAAAACAAAAACAACAACAAAAACAAATAAACCATAACTTTCCCCCATTTTCGAGTTTTCTGCCCTCGAAATGCTTATTTCAAGGTCAGACAATTCACAATCAAGGTAAGCAGTGCTTAACAAAACGTTCAATAATTTGTTTATTTTGTTTTTGTTTAAGACTATGCTTTTCTCCCCTTAATAAATGTCTTATTTCTAAATAATGTCCAGTCTTCTACTTTAACTGAACGAAGGGAACACAATTTATCAACATAATTTCATGGAATTTGTATCGCGACCAGGGATAAAATGACAAAGCAAAAACAAATGACTGAAATGAGATTTGTAATACTTACGTTAAATAATCTGCCCCTAAAATGACCGAATTTAACAAAAGGAAAACAATAATTATAAAAAAAAAAAAACGCTCAAGACCTCAGAATCGTATTGGCTGAACCTCATTTTTCCGCTCGATATGTTTCTGTTATCAAAATCGTACGTGTTAATGTTTTGACTCTTTGTACAAATCATTCTATTAAATGTTCCATATAGAACGTAATTCCGAAAGAATTTGGTATAGGGCGTCTGTATATGGTCTTTAAAAATTGCCAAAGTCTAAGGCCTTAAAGAAAGTAACCATTGTATGCATATTCACTCGTTAGAAAGTTATCTGTTTTAAAAACAATACAACCCTAATGAAAATTGCGTCCTCTTATCTTAGTTTTTTGTTATGCCACATAATTGTTAAAAATAGGATCATATGATTAACAGTGTTGTGTAACGCTGACCTGTTCTTGACCCGACCTGTTTTAAAGTAGCCGATTAATTGGCATAAATATTAAGGCTTAATTGGTCGACCATAACATTTGATCGATTTAACATTTAAATAATATTTAAAATTGGTCAGGATATCATTCTGTATCTGGAAGCAAGCATGGCGCGGGTCGCTATTGCAATCGCCGTTGTGGCAGGTATAATATATATCTATTCATATTTAGTTAGTTATTCTATTCAATTATAATATTAATTTATCAAAATGAATATATACGAGTTCATCTGAATAGTATTGTTAATAGATAGATTTAATGGTGTTTTTTTCTGATGACTTCTTAAACCCGATGAAATCAAATATTGTATGTATATATTATTGAAATGAAAAATATAATGCACGTGTTATTTAGTTATTCTTGTATACATAATTCATAAATTATCCTACCGCCAGATAAAAGAGAGAATATCAATTTTCTAGGTTTCCATTTCAGGAAGCTTGATATTCACTTTTTATCTTTAGTAAGTTAGTTTCTCTATATATATTAATTTGGATTTCTTCGAGATTTTTGTTGTTCTACTTTTACCCTGGGTGATCATTTTGACATTCAAATCAAGTTTTTTTTATTATTTTACTTATTTTGTACTTACCGATGTGACTGAATGATATATTTTGAACCATAGTTAAGCTGAAATTGTCCAAAAGTAAATGGAAATTTCTATACATAGCTGCATAGCTTGGATCGTTGCTTCGGTAGGTAGTTGAATGACGACTAAACATTAAATGTATATACTCGTATTTGGAGGTCCTAACTATTGTAACATTTTAATTTTGTTTCATGTTATATTAATCTTTGTTATTCATTTATATTTTCAGTATTGATGGTACAAGTTGGTAAGTTTATTTTTATTTTCGAATACATATTAGAAAGTACATATATTTTTTAAGTATTGTTATATGGAGACGGATGATCTCGGCTTACATTAAATGTAAGGGATTTATATTAAAGAGGTGTGAGTTAATGTATTTCTATGCATATTGATAAAGGATGATCAGGCAAATATTTTTCAACATAATCTGGGACCATCACTTGCGTGAGAGCTTTTAATGTGTCTGTTCAAGTGTAAATAAAGTGGTACTTGTTTAATGTCAATGCTGAATACAAAATACTGATATAAATTCACTATTCAATATACAAATGTAAATGTAAAATCATATATGAGAGCCATTTTATGTTGCTTATACTTAATATTATCTAGTGAGCATGTTCCTCTTGAGAGAAATAGTCGGGTATTTCTGTTTGTAAAAGAGCACATTCAATTTAATGTTGATAAAAGGATACTACATATTGTATTTCAGAAATAAATATGACTATTGTAATTGTTATATTTTTCTTTCTGTAGAAGGGCAAACGTGTACTTTATAATGCTGTTATATTGCATTTAGGAACATATGCGATCAACTTAATTAAGTTTTGAATGGGAAATATTTGTGATAAAATTAGCAAAAATATAAACAAAGTGGTATTTTGACTTCCCTGCAATTTAATCACGAAATACTCAAATTTACAACCTAATTTCAATATAGTACCTGATATAGAACAGTAAAAAAGCTTTAAAAGATTTAGATATGCAAAACAGGCCTTTAATAAAATATCCTGGCCGATTCAAATGTGTAATATCCTGCTTTAAAAACTTTGAAAATGAAACAAACAAATTTATTGTAGATGAAATCTAATCTGTTACTGTAGTAGCCTCTCAACAGAAGTTCTGTTCTAAAATTAATGACGTCGACCTCTAGACTAATAAGCACTTTATTTAAGGTGCACGAGTTATATTCCTAAATGTTTGAATAACACCGTGGATCATTTGAGCCGCGTCACGACAAAACCATATAATGGGTTTGCGACCAGCATGGATCCAGACCAGCCTGCGCATCCGCGCAGTCTGATCAGGATCCATGCTGTTCGCTATCAGTTTCTCTACTTGTAATAGGGATGGTAAGCGAACAGCATGGTTGCTGATCAGACTGCGCTGATGCGCAGGCTGGTCTGGATCCATGCTGGTCGCAAACCCATTATGTTGGTTTTGTCGTGACGCGGCTCAATTTTGATTATGTTTTAATGAATAAAACTAGGTAGTATTAATCTATGAGTAGGAGAATGAGGGGACAGTGGGAATCTTTCATCATATACTGTAGCTATGTGAATATTTACGATCATTACAAAATGTATCTGGTAAAAAAGATGTTAGCATACTTAGTCTAATGAGTATTGAATAATTAATATAATTATTCTTTTTATAAAAAAAATGAAATGTTCATCAATCATCAAAATCGTCGAAAACTTTAGATGTGAAATTAATATTTCAGGTTTTGTAGAGTGCCAACTAAGGAATTTGACAAAGAATGCCAATACAACACTATCAAATAATACACTCAGCAGGACAACAACACCTGTAACACTCCTGACAAAGTCTAGGGGCGGATTTGTAACAACTACACCGTCTATAGCATGGGGTAAGTGTTTAATTGTGTTGTGTTTTAAATTATTGACCTATTGAAAGTACACCACACCACCAGATACTTAAATGTCACACTCTTTTAAAGGGTAAAACGAATTCATTACATCATAAGGGTAAAACGGACTCTTTACATCATAAGGGTAAAACCATTACACCATGAGGGTAAAACGGACTCAATACATCATAAGGGTAAAACGGACGCTTTATATTGTAAGGCTAAAACGCACTCATTACATCATAAAGGTAAAACGGACTCCTTACATTATAAGAGTAAAACGGACTCATTACACGGACTCATTAAACCATAAAGGTAAAATGGACTCATTACATTGTAAGGGTAAAACGGACTCATTACATTGTAAGGTAAAACCGGACTCATTACATCATAAGATGACCTAACGAAAGACAAACACTCATTGTTAACATTGTTCCATATTTAAATCTACTTTGTTCTCTTATATCTTTTAAAGCCTTCTTAATGCAAATGTTATATTAGTTAAAGAAAAACAACTTAAGAAACATTTATGATTATTTTCATATGATACTCTATGAAATATGTTAGATTGAACTTGCAGAAAATGTTTACTCTAAAAGTACAGATAAACAACCAGATGTCTTGATTATTTTCCTGTCTCGAAACTGGAAACTACTGTTAATTGACATCAACTTTTGAATAAATTAGATAACAATTTGGAACAAACATGACAGTATTTCAAGATTAAATAATTATTTTACAATTTTTATTTAAATATCACTATAAATTTTTAATAAAGAAGCGACTAAGATATTCAGCATTCCTTAATATTTACTTTCATGTTACTTATTCTTTGATGCTAACTAAAATAAATATGAGTACTCTTTTCCGTGATATACAGTTACAAAATCACTGAGCAAAGATCAACAAAGGTTATTCAACGGAGCCTTTGACCCTCAGTCAACCGTCACATTCACTGGCAAGTCAATGTTTGACTCTAGGTCTGGAAATGTATCCGATGATTTCTTGGATCTTCTTGACAATGACGAGAAAAAGGCAATCATGGACTTGCAGAACGATTGGAAAGACGGTATGCCCCTTTTTAAATATTCTACTCCCATTATTCATACTCAAATGGTAATATAAATTAGATCGAAAAATTATTGACCATATGCTTAGCAGGTTGGATGATATTTGCTCCACCTGTTGCTCTAACATTTTGAAATAACATTGTGGCTGATAACCATCCACACATGTTCATACAGAGTTCAGTAAATTAAAAAAAAGAAAAACAACAACAACAACACAAAAAACAACAACAACAAAACAAACAACAACAAAAAACCAAACAACAACAAACACAAAACAACAAAAAACAACAACAACAACAACGCAATAGCCAATAGATTTTTAATTGATACCAGATGATAAAACTATAATGCAGACAATTTTATGAGCCTCACCACAACAAATCCGACATAATGGGTTTGCGACCAGCATGGTTCCAGATCAGGATCCATGCTGTTCGCTTATAAACCATATAACAAGAAGAGAAACTGATAGCGAACAGCATGGATCAGACTGCGCGGATGCGCAGGCTGGTCTGGATCCATGCTGGTCGCAAACGCGCTATGTTGGTTTTGTCGTGACGCGGCTCATATGATAAACTGAACATGTTTTTGTCCCTAAAATATCAGTAATTTTGGAAAGTAAAGAATTTCAATAAATAATTCGCCACCAAACATAATGTTTGGTTCTCAATCGCATATGTATTGACAGACAGCGTTATGCAACAAAGGATTACAAAATCTTTTCTATTATTTGTTTCAAATCATTTTATGTCATTATCAAAAAATATTCTGTCATATACATGTACTTTGTAATTAAGAGCATTCTTTTCCAGTTATTGATTTGGGCGATTTATTCAAGGACGCCATGCCCGACGACGTACAGTTTTTTTCTCAGCAGTTCAGTAACATGGACAAATCGAAGTTGGAGAAAATGTACGATGCACCGGGAACTGTTCAGACCGCCGATTTAAAAGCTGTTCCACTTGAAATAATTGGAGCGCTTAATGTAAGTAAAGACATTTTCACTTCAAAAATAAAAGTGAAAATAAGATATTATAAAAAATTTAAAAAATGTTCAAACGAGTTGGTCTATTGTTATTAACTAATAAATGGTTTTATGTAAAGAAATACGCGCACTGGCCCTTTATCTAAATTAATAAAGTTGAAAGAGAAGTTTTATAATTGGACTAGAAAATTTGACAAACACATTTCCTGAACGAATATTGAAGTTAATTTAAAACAAGTTAATGATGATAGTTGTTAGTGTTGATACACATTTTGATATTGAAAAAGACTAGGGATGTTTACTTTCATATATTGGTGTCTATGCATGTAATTCAAAGTAAAACAAATAGATTTATTAAAAAAATTAAGTATGAAAATATGAATAGAAATGTGTTACTGTATGCAGAGCTGAATAAGTTAATAAATCAAAGCTACATGCAAATGCCTTAAAACTTTATACAGGACACAGTTCGTAAAGACAAGCTGAGCAGATTTCCTGCCGACGCCAAAGACATGCTTTGCAAGAAATTACAGAATGATGAAACGGATTTTGATACAACCAAACGAATTGCCCTCGGTCTAGACTGTGTGGCCAGTTTGAAGAAAACGAGTGTATGTAGTTGCACATTTTATTAACAAGTTATTTGTTTGATTTATTTTGATTTTTATTCTTTTAAAGTAACTTTGTAGGAAAATACTGTAAGAGCGCTACGCTTGAAAGAACCTATACCTGAATGTCTGGTTTTATTATTTAACATTAGCAGTTATATAGTCTGTAACCTCACATTTTAAATAAGTTTATTTTGTAATTGAAAACAATTCTAACAATATATTTTAATTCATCCTTGTCATCATCGTCGCATAAAACCAATTTGAAAAACTTTATTTTAGAAATTGCCTCAAGGAAGCTTAGCTAGGGCTATTGCTATGAATAAAATGGAGAAGAAACATCCGAGAGATTGGTCACCAACAGAATGGAGGGATTCCATCAAAGATGGATGGTTTGCGGGACTTCCCGATGGTGTTATTGAAAGATGTCCAAGTAGAGTTGTAAAGGACAAGTATGTATATAGAAATGCAGTAACATTGTATAATCTGCTGACATAAATAGACAGAACGTGTCTGGCATGCTGTAGAGGGACTGAATTAAAAACGATTTAAAATAATTTGATTCTGCATATCAAATATAATGTTAATATAGTGACGAGTTAACCAAATAAGGGGACAAGCTGACTAGGTAAGGATGAATTGACCAAAGTTAAAGGACTAGTGTGGGAACTAAAGTTTCGATTTGAACACAAGACGGGTTGAATTGACATTTTCATATACTGTATCCTGGCTAAAATGAAAAGAAAATGTTCTAACTTGGCATTTCAGCAAAAAGAAAATACATGTATTCATGTATTATTGAGTACAACTTTTATGATGCCAACAGATTCAGATATTCTTTCTGGTTAAGATTTATATGGGTTATATATATACAAGTGTGTTGTCTGTTTTTGTTTTTTTAAAACTGTTTATAGATTGAAATGAGAATGTGAGATATGCACATAAATATAACGCTTTTCTCTCTCTTTTGTTTGAAAGATGTATGTTGGTTATATGTATACAGGTGAACTGTCGGTTGTTGATTCATTATGTAGACTATTATTTGATCACCGTATTGATTATCAAGAAGTACTTTTTGCTATTAATATAAGTGAAATGACAAAAATAAGATGGAGTGTCTTGAGACAAATATTAATAATGAATAAAAGTAGTTAGCATACTTTAGTAATGAGTATATTATAATAAGAATTTAGATATACTAGTATAGGCCAAATGTTAGTCACATCGCACTGTTTAAAACTAACCAAAACTAAAAATTGCATGGTTCCCATTCTACATGTATCCATTTTAAGATAGATATTTCTTAAACGTCACGGTATCGTTATATACAATTCGTCAATTGTCAAAATCTTTGGTATCATTTGGTCTATTTTTAATACAAAAGTACAGAATGGGGTGTACAATAAAAGAAAACATGTTTTGGTTAATAGTTTCATTTCTGATGTGTTATTATTTTGATATTTACACTTTTACTAAAATTACTCACTTCACTTCTTTGGGGTATAGAGATTCCATTTTAATTATATAAACACACACATATCGTTTTTTAAGTATGCGAGACCTTACGAAGATCTCGAAGGATATGGACAGTAAATTAAAGGACAAGGTTATGTCAAAGGTCAAAGATGCATCTGGCGGCGCCAAGGGTATGTCAGCTTCTGATATCAGCAACATGGGAGACATGGTGAAAGACATGAATATGAGAGAAATGAAGAGTTTAAATGCAACCGCGGTAAATATATCACTACTGTACAGTACAATAAATTTTTAAATACACTAAAGTCACCAATGTCGGGATAATTGGACACGTCCGTTTGTCCAATTTTGTGTCAAATCTGTTTCAATTCTATTTGTGTTAATCGAAAAAAAAATCCTCATGAAACACAAGACGAGGCTGCATATACAACATGCAAAACTGGGAACCTATTTAAATTGGTTATCCCGGCTAAATGCTTATACTAGAGGTCCAAAGCTGGTTCTCAAGTATCTACCTCGGGAAAGCATATATCAAGAGGCATTTATATAACGCATATACTAAAGTTCAGTTATTATGGAACATATTATTATAAAATGCGGATCCGAATAAGTAAACATGTATTTGTTATGCTCCCACTGCGCTTAGATTGCGCTATTTCAAATCGTTCTGTTATTTTTTCTAATTATTTGTCCTGGTATAGTTATGTCTTTTAACTTATTTATCCAATTAGGTACGACAAAGTTTGAAAACTTTTAGCGACAATGCTAAGAATATGAATCGTGCACAGAAAATGCAGATGCGAAAGACTGTGAGAGACAGTGTAGGCTCAGCTGGAAACTGGACCACTGATGACATAGTTAGGTAAACTTGTTCTATATATATATCTAAATGATTTTGCAAGTAAAATGTACAATTTCTAGCAATAATGACCACTTCTGGTCAAACTAGATGAATTTTGTTTTATCAAATCAGATATCGATTCATGAAATATTAATATCAAACAAAAAACTGAAATGAATTTATGATTCAAACAAGGCCTATGCCAGTGAATGGTATTCCTTGATTTCTACCATGATTCAAATTTCTAACATGCTGCTTTCTTCAGTTTGAAACACGCATTAATTTCCATATTTTATGTCTTGATAATGCGTTCAAACATATCAAACGAAATCTTAAAATAAATTAAGCGCATTAATTTCATTTTTCTTATAGTGCAGCAGCGTTTATAGGACGCGATAGAGATCTCATGAAGAAAATCGACAAAGATGTTTTGATTGCCGGTATGCAAAATCTTAGCAGAGAAGACATGGATCCAAAAAGTGTAAATATACTTCGATAATAAACTACAAACCTGAAATATTCATGTTCATATTAATACTATTATAAAAATCAAATTGCTCAATCGATGTTCAATTTAATTGAAGGGTGAAAGATAATTGTCTATGTTTTCGTAAAACATGAATTTTAACATTATGATATATGCTCTTCGGCAAAAATAAAATCAACTGAAATTACTGTTTATCAAATTGGCAGTCTTATAATTGTGTGACAAATTATAAGTAATATATTTTGTAAAACTCGATACAATTGTGCCAAACCTGTTAGTTATATCATATACCGTATTTTCATTAATCATCCAATTGATATACTTTTTGATTGGTCGGTAAATTCTATTGGGTATCAATGACTCGCATATTAAGTAGATATTTACGCCATTACTTCAGTGTTATTGAGTCAGACATATTATATCATAACTTTCTAATTTAGAATTTGTAACAATGCATTTGATTTAACAGGTATTCGCACTGGTATACAATATGATACATTTTATTTTGAATTAAGATGAGTAATACATGTGATGAAAGAAGATGATATTATTAATCTACACGATTTATATAAAATGTACTCAAAATAATGATTACGAAATAAAAATCTTTTTTACTTGAATTGAATATCCATGCGTGATATAAATTGAAACAATATCACTCTATCTTCATGGAGAACTAATTATTATACGAGCAAATTATTCCGTGAATTTTGAGAAAGTTATTTAAAAATCATTTACGCATATTGTATGGAAAACAACTTGTTATTTCAGGCACGGACAATGCTGTCAAAGATCAAAGAGTCTGCAGATTACGATCAGCCTTCTGATTTCGACACAAACAAGTTTAAAGAGATCGGAAATCTGGCAAAGGGTCTCTCCCCAAGGTTTGTAAAGAACATGACAAATGTGGACTTTGGCTCACTTCTTGGTTCAGGCGATCTGAGAGACATTGACTTTGCAGACAATGTAAGTTGATTTCCTTTGTTTCTTAAATTAACTGCATGTATTTTTAGTGTCTAACAATTCTTTTAAGACGACAGAAACAGTTATATATGTTAAATGTATGTTTGATGTGTCTTGTAACTCAATGAATATTTATATAAAAAACATGTTCAAACTGTTACGAAATAAACACGGTAAGTCGATAATCATCTCTTATTACATGTATATCATTTTTCAGTCAAAGGTTGTGGTAGACCGGGTACTCGCAGATTCCGGGAAGAATGCGGTAAGATATATAACAATTTCTGTTTTGTTTTCATCTTCTAACAACAATATGTCGCCGTTTATGTGCATATTCAAATTGTCTTTTACCATTTATTATATACTTTTTGAATGTTTTATTTATTGCACTTAATAATTTATTATTTGCCTGAAACTAAATTGTATAGTTTCGATAGTTACCTGACACTTTTAAGCTATAAACAGCAACATTTACTTTCTTTGCTGTTATAATATTGACACAGTAATTCTCTTTCAGCTCAGCAAAGCAGATCTAGAAAATCTTGGTAAGAATATGAAAGGTCTTCGTAAAGATCATGTTGATAAGATCAGTGCTGATGATCTAGCTACAGCTCTTGATGACATGAAGGATACTATAAATGAAATTGTTGACGCCATGGATAAAACTACTCTTGACAGTATGATTAAAAAGGTACGAAAACCAGCACAAGAAAATAAAATTATATTAGTACTAAAGCTATCTCCTTACATATCTTAGATTACTGTAATTTTTCCATTGACGTCAGGAATATAGGAACAAGTAATTAGGTGTTCTGTTTGGATAACTGTTATAAAATTTTATAAGATGTAACAAAATTTACAATATGCAGTCAGATAATATAAAAATAATTATCTTTTCAGGTAGAAAATGCAACCGGTGGACTTGGAGGAAATCTTGAGAAGATGGGAAGCTTGTTACAAAAGGTCCCTGTAAAGAAACTTCAAGCACTGTCAGATTCCGACTTTGGAGATATGTCAGGCCAGACTGAAAGAAAATTGAACTGCAGCAAAGATACGGTTAATATTTTGTATAGATTTTATCTCAGCAATTCATTGTAAACAACTTATATACGTATAACTATCACATTCAACATGTCAAAAAGGATTCAACTATCAGTTTGTGGAGACATAAAGTTCTTTATTTGAAAATTGTTAAACCTTTTCCCAACTGCAGTTGAAGTAATATATGTGGCTAGATATTGGTCATTAGTAAATAAGATATTATATAAAAGTGACATATTACGGGATTTATTATATTCTTAAGTACATGTATATGCCTGTAAAGTGTTTTCTAGCATTGTCAATGTTAACAAATCATTACCAGGTAACAAAATATAAATAGCTTCTTCTCACCAAAGGTGTCGTATATGTATTTGTTGCTTTCCTTTTGAGCAGTGCCCTGAATTATACAAGCGTGTTAACAACACCATTGGTCAACCAGGCATCAGGAACCCCAACTTCACTATGACGGTTTTTAGAAACCTTGGAAAGGTTATGTGTGGCATGTCATTGGACGATTTGAAGATGATTCCAGCAACCAAAATGCTCGAAGATATTGCCGGATATTTAATTGGACTAGATTGTCTTTCAGACAAACAAGTTAGTTTAGTATTTTCTACTTATAGACACATCAACATATTTATATACGTGTCTGAACTAATCTAATTGAATATTAAGTCAAACACAGAACGGTTTTTAATACGATTATGTTGACGGCAATTATTTCCTAAAATGTCATTATGTTTTAATGTGTACACATGAAAAAAACATTCAGAAAGCTTGTTTGTTATCTTTATGTATAAATGCAAAATATTAATAGATAGGCTTTGTTTCCCATTTATATATTGTTAAATTGACGTCACCTTATTAAGTAATGTATACATACCGTGTATTTTGGGCTCCCGGCTTTAAAAACCAAATAAGGTTATTTGAATTTGAACTTTCTGTGACAATTTTTATAGGAAGGTTTAATACAATAGAATTAACTTTTATTTGATTATTGTTCTACGTTTTCAGGAAAGAATCTTGGCCGAAAAACTAAAGTATCGTCTCGGTTTGTTCAGTGGAAATACACGTACTGTTTCTTCCCAGGACATTAAGAAATACGGCAAAATTCTAAAACACTTTGAGTATGTCTTTAGTACATTTTATACTTTTAATTTCGTTTGCAGTTTACTTTGTTGTTAAACTTGAAATGACTTGTCACAATATTTTAATCTTTCTCTCCATTTAAAATACATAGAAATGCAATATTGAATGAGATGGGTACTTACTTTCATTAAAAGATTGATATATTTCATTCTTGTTCAAAATAGCCCAGATGATCTAACGAGCCTTGGAAAGTCAGTTTGTGAAGACATAGCACTTGAACTTGGATCAACAGATCTTTCTAATGTCAAAAGTGAAGATCTCAAAAAGCTTGCTGATTATGCCCAGGAATGCGTGGTATGTTTGAAAAAAAAAAACAACGAAATATGTTCTTTAATGTAACAAAGATTGATAGCTTTATACTCAAATTAAGTTGATTGTGAAACAGAATAATCCGAGTAAATCAAATTTCTATTCCCGTGTATTTTAAGTAACATGACGAGAGATATTCTGTTTAAAACCGTACGAGTACATGTATATGCTTACTTTATACACAGACCTACTCCTTTTAAAAGCAGTTACGACGATACATTTTTTAGCTAAAGTATTTTTATATTTCAGAATAACACAGTAGATGCTATCAGTTCCGATGACCTTACAGCCATAGGTGACATAGTATGTGGTTTGGACACAAGTCGTGTGGATGATATAGACAATGATGCCATTGAAGATATCGTAAATGAAGTACAAAAGAAATGTGCTCAATGGACAAGCAAAGAAAGAAAGTCATGGGCAGATACTGCAATGAATAAATTGAATGTGTAAGAAAATAAATCCATTCACTGTGTTTGCCATTCATAACGTAAGACAAACATTAATGCATGTTTAAATATGTTTTTTGTATAAAATATATCGTTATATTATTATACAAGCGTTCAATTAAATATTTCAGGACTTCAGACAAGATAGCTGACACCGATGATGTAGTGTTGACTCAAATTGGAACCTTTGTGGCTGAACTTGACAAATCGGACCTTGATAAAGTTCCAAATGTAAGTCGTACCTTCACTTTTTTATTTACTATCCGCGTAAAACTAGGTAAGTGCAGAAAGAGAATAAGGTTAAATAACTGTAGAAATCTCTGGTATGGTCGTCCGTAAATATTCGATTTGCCTCTTTCACGAATAATATGTATGTAATTCTACTTTAATTCCATGTAGCAAAGTTAATTAAGGGTACATGTTGATAAGTGTATATGATTGTTCGTTTTTGCATTAGCCTTTCATAATTAGTCTTAGCAAGTCGTAAGTTAACTGAGCATGCATATAGTAACTATATGTTCACTTCTTTATAATTATGTTCTTCAATACTTGAATTTATTATAGATTCGTGATAATATTCCTTTCTAAGATATATTTCATCAGATTATCATTTGCAGGACGTGATGTCAAGCATTGGATCTGACATCGTTGACCAATTCAAAGATAAGAAAGAACAACTTGATAAACGTGACAAAAAAGGATTCGGTGGTGACGTAAAAGATTCAGATAGAAAAGACAGCGAAGAAAAAGAAAAGAAGGTGTATGAAAGATTGATTACTGCTTTCACAAGAACATCCAGAAGGAGAAGGCGTTCAGGTAATTAAGCTGTTATTAGAAATGTTATTAATGTCGATTATCAAACAGATTGACACATGATAAATATTTTCATCTAGTATGACATGAAAATCAATGATCATCGTTCGCTGATCATAACTAAATTCAGTTTCTTAAGTTAAGAATACATATAGTTTTCAAAAAAAGGCTCTATTTATGAAATTCTGATGGCTTTTTTACTGGTGTTATTGTTACAACTTTAGTATCATCAATATCCTGTGATGACATGCAGTTGTTAGGCTCTGGTGTCACAGCACTTACAACCGACCAGATCGAGGCTATAACAGATTCCGATTTCCTTGATTGTGCCAGCACTCTTGGAGGATATTCAACATGGAGTGCAGATCAGCTAACTTCTCTTCTAACAGTTGCCACCCGAGCCGGAGTAAGTTATTATGAATACTTTCTCTAAACCGTAGTATTTTAATTAGAAGCAACTATAAATGACAAAAAATTGATATAAAAACCAATTTCTGAGTTTTGAATTTATGTTTTGCAAATTATTTCTTTTTTTAGAGAATATTTTGAATCAGGCTAAAATAACTTATATTGTATTGTTTGATCTTAATTGATAATTCAGATTTAAATTAATTGAATTTGTCCAACATATCTATTAGCCAATTTTGGTATAAACAAAATTAATTATTCTGAATTTTAGACATTCAGTACATCATCGGGCTGGTCGGCGGACGATGTTACTGACGCTGGCATCATTACCCAGGGTCTTACACACACTGAGATAGAAGCTCTATCCGACCTTGATTTAGATGCTATGTCTTCTATTGGAAAACATGCTGGTTGGTCCGAGACTCAGGTAAAGCATTGAATATAATCAGTATATATTTCTAGGTTAAGTAGCACAAATGCAACAAAAATTGTCAAGGACTTTGTACATACTAGTTTATTATTAAGATGACTAAACATTCATTTTCATTGAACATGTTAAGTTTTGAAATGTTTAGAACAACATGAAATGGTCCTTTGATAAGATCTTATTTAGGTTAAGCATTCTGATAAAGCGATCAAATTTGATATTGTTCTGCAACTATGATTTAATGTTTTCCTTATGTTTTATAAACTGATGATTTCTTCCTTTGCTTAAATCGCATGTGGTTTTATATATCTGACATGTTATCTCAGTTCCCCCAACATTGAAATGTTTTCATAGTGAGTTGGGAATATTTTAAGTGCCCTTTTATAAGTTATTTCATGCACAAGCGGCATTTTACTTGTTATAAGTGAGATGAAAGATTTATTACTTAAAACAGTTCAAATGTCTTACACAAAAATGGCAAATGCATTGATATAAGAAATTATCAGCTTGATTTTCCTCTACATTATCGACATGACTAACGTTTTGGGTGGTGTATTATTATGGAAAACTTAAGTTTTTAATGTATTTTAAACAATATCAGCAAATTATATTTGCTTCTCATTAAAATGACAACCATTATTTATTATAGCTCGGGTCCGGATTTTCTCGTTGGTTATCTTTAAACAAAGGTAACGACGCAAGTACTGTTACATCAAGTGAGCTCATTGCACTTGGACACTTTGCATGTGGTGCAACGACCAGTCATATTGGACAATTCTCAAGTGCAGAATACAGGTACATGTATAATACCCTTTTACTATTCATTGATCACCAAATACACTAATGTTAATTTTAAATTAATCATCTATGTAATTTTTATTTTTTACAACAGATGATTTTAAACTTATCCTAAAAATGTGAAATATAAAATTGCTTGATATTTACATTTTGTTGCACATTAGAGGTCATATTTAAACATTTCATTTTAAACTTTATTAGTAAAGGAGAACGTAAGGTGCTCTCCGTTCATTATTACAGATACGAGCGGGGTGGGCACCCGAGTAGAACCATTAACATTATGAAAGTATCCAACTTCCCTAAAGTTGAGTGTGCAAGTCGTTTGAAGACTATGACCTGCAACACTCGGCCAAGGACGCCTCATTATTATAATCGTAGAACTATCTTTTTTTATTTCACAGTTACTCAGCAAGTTACATTGGTGAACTAACAAGCTGCACAGAGAGCCAACTAGAGGCATATGCCAACCTTGCCGAAACAGCTTTCGGTTCGATCTCCAGCTGGGATACGTCCGTTATTTCTACTGTTGGCGCCATTATTGGTGGTCTCACATCTACAGAAATTGGCACACTGTCAACATCGCAGATCGCCGCTGTCGAACCAGCAAGTGTTGCCCAGATTCCATCTACGTCTTTTGTAGGATTCACGGTTGATCAGCTGTTAAGTTTCAGCGTTGCACAAGCTCAGTCTACAACATCAACCCAGCAGTCTGGTCTATCTTCAGAACAACTTGATGCTCTTGTAACTGCTGGTGCAACCGTAGAATCGTCTGCTGTAGTAGCGCAAATACCAATTTATGCTGTTTTGTTGGCTGCTCTTCTTTCAATTATTTACACATTCTAGTTCATTCACTCAAGTTAGTTATCCTTTTAATACTTAAATACAATTTGACATTCTAATGTATTGATGCTACAGTACATATTTCAAGTACGAATTTTTTCAAAACTAAATTAAATTTCAAATAGATATTAATAATAACATATTCATTTTCAAGGTAAATGAACATATGATGAATAATTAGATGATATGTTTTATTATTTTGGTTTTTCTTATAAATTTAAATTTAGGATTATTATCTCTGTTCCGTTATTCGAGTTTTTATTTTCACTAGCGTAATTGTTGTTATACCTTCAATAAGAAGATTGTGTCTCGTCTTGATAATATTTATATGTATGACAAATAAAGAATGACAGACGAAATGGTTAGGTCTTTTATAAAGATTAAATCATCAGCATGTAATAAAAATAAAGCAATCATCAGAATAATGATTATTTTATTTGATTATTTTGGTTAACAGTGCAATCAATTAACAAACCAGTCCACATTTGTCAACCAATGATTTCCTGATTTCTGAAAGGCAACAATATGACTACAACTTTAGTTTTAACTCTTTTTTTTCAAGCAAAATATGTTATATATACTACTGGGAAAGAATTGTAAATGTAATTGCTATTGTAATTGTATTTAGAAAAAGTAAGCAAAAACACTTATTTGTTTAAATGTTTGAAATATCTTACTGTAATGTTTTCTCGCAAACATATTTCTGTATGTAATGACACGGCCGGTCATTCCACAGACCATGTGTATCCATTTCAAGACAGTTCTCATCATGTCCACTATTATTTGGTTCTGTTGGTCGCCACTTTGTGTACGTCATATCTGAATGGGAGTTTATCCATATCCATTCACCTTCGGTCGATAAATCTGTCCCGCCAATCCATATTCCTTTATTATCTTTGAATAAAATATGAAGAAAAGCATTCGTTTGTAAACAGAATATCATGGGAAAGTGCAAGAGGAAATAAGCTTCTTATTTGGAAACGAGGATATTGGTGCAATATTTTCGAGCAAAACTAATGTACTATAAATATCGAACATATCTGGCTTGTAAAGCACACATTTACTGAGCCCAGAACGATCTCATTTATATCCTGAAGCACCTGATCCCTGAATTAGAAACGTTAGCATTATTTCTATGTAGAATTAGCCGACTTTTCTAGAATGAGCTCTATAAAATACAAAAAAGCATATTGTGTCATTATTGTCATAGGTACTTTACAAATTAAAAAATCAAAGATATAGGTAGATAAAGCAAATAATTATTTTAAATAATATCAACTTAAACACTTTAGTGGTTCGTAAACATATTTGAGAATAGTGTTCTGATAATGTTATGTATGATTTATATCAGTACGCCATTTGGTAAAGATGCCTCTACAAATGATATACAAAAAATGTATATGGACATTTTTTATCATTGCCAGCAGGAATTATAAAGGATTCCAGCTATAAAACATATTGCTTATCCGAAATGAATAATATTTTAAATAAGACAATACTGTGTGGCATACACAGAAAAAACACGTATGTCTCACATATTTATTATACACTAGATCGATTATATAACGCCAAGAACTTGCACAATCTAACAAATGAGAGTGGAATTTGTACAAAGCGAAAATAAAAAAGAATAGTATAAAAAGTTCGGCGTGAACAACAAACATACACATTCATGATATTATATACATGTATATTGTTCCATTTGACCTCAATATTACTGAAAGCAGAACTACCTGTAACAAGCCCGTGAATAAACGTGTTTTCTTTCTCATCACCAATCTCTGCTAGGTATGCCCCATCCAACTCGCAAACAACCTTACAAAATATAACATATTGTCAAGGTCGATTTCGTAAAATGTTTGGTTGCACACATATAAACATATTCTAACAATAATAAATTATAATATTTGTTTTAGTGTTTTGTAGTCAGTGTGTAATGATATTTAATTCAAAATGATTCATTTTCATTATCAATAAGTAAATACAATTTTTGAAATTGCAACAATAGATTACAAGTCATAACACTATTTCTTATTAAAATAGCGAAAAACGGATTCCCTTAAAATGCCCAAATGACATAATCTAAAATGTTGCATGCTCGGTCTGATTGAGATTGTTCATAGACGGCACTGGAAAACGCAATTAACCGTCCATGCCTCCTTACACCGGGTTAAGCAGAGTTTAAGATTTAAACATGAAAATTGTGAAATTATGAATTTAGAATCATCTGCAGAACGATTAAGTAAGTAAGTTATAACTGAATGACTTATAAAGGTAACAACCTTTGTTGTTGTTTTTAATGGAAAAAATATAGTTGTATTATACCTTTGCATCTATCCAAGTCTCTGTGTCAAATCTTAGTCTATAACATGACTGACCATGATGTATCCAGCCGTCTGGGCACTGACCATAGACCACGGCCACTAATGTAAGAAAAGTCAATGATAAGGTTATAATAATCTATATGCATTTTTTTTGTAACAGAATTACAATTTTCGTAAAGTGTAACACAAAAAAAATTAACAAATACATTACCGGAAAGTGTAAGAAGTATGAAATGTCTCATCATAACAGAAATGAAGTTTATTTTTGACCTTATCCTTCTACTTAAATGTCATAGTATATATATGAAAGATAAGAAAAGTAAATTTAGTGTTGTCAACTTGTCATAACTCTCACATAGATTTTAGATGTCTTAAATGGTGGAATGGTTTTAACATTATACTCTACTGAATAAAACAAGAAAACGACACAAGATTTTAGCAAGGAATTGCGAGCACATTCCAAACTTAGAGTACATGAAATTGACAATGATTAATGGAAAGTTTCAAGAAGCTTACTTTACTCTTACCCAGCTAAACATCTCAAATAACATTTTCTCTTTAATCCGGACAAAACCAATTATCATAAATATGGAAAATTAAAAAAAAAATGAACTGGCTGAATGGCGAACGATACATGCCATGACGGACACGTTGACTAACCTTGGTTTGCACTGTTGGCTTAGTATGGGTGAATCAGTTGCCGCTAGCGGGCTACGGGTTATTGGTCCTGGATTTCGCTTATTTTTTTATATTTTTTTCTGTTGAGTTCCAACAACGTATGAGTATGAAACATATTTATGTTAAAGTGCACTTATTCTCATATTTTTCAAATTTCATTGACAGTTGTTAAATCTTTAGATGTGTCAAAATGTTACATGCATTATACAGTAAACTGTACTGTGTATAAAATAAAAGCAATATATAGTGCTTAAAATTACAAATTATGGAATTAAAAACCATGCAACAGATACACTTAATACGTTGAAAACGAAAAAAAAAGGACAACCCCCCCCCAAAAAAAAACACAACAACAAAACAACAGCAACAACGACATAAAAAATATCTAGTATCATCACACAATAATTTGTTAAATAATTTACATGTAATGTTCATACTATACGCTTTAAAACATTATTTTCGTTTGAAACATACTCGATGCGATTTTTGTTAAGCCTTTCAACATTATTATTCAACATAAAAATAAAGCAATCATCAGAATAATGATTATTTTATTTGATTATTTTGGTTAACAGTGCAATCAATTAACAAACCAGTCCACATTTGTCAACCAATGATTTCCTGATTTCTGAAAGAAGGCAACAATATGACTACAACTTTGGTTTTAACTCTTTTTATTACAAGCAAAATATGTTATATATACTACTAGAATAATCAGACAAGCCACACAAACACGAACATTTAGTAATTTAATTTAATTGCAAACGTTTCGGCTATATGCCTTCATCAGTGCAAAACATAATGAATATACTACTAGGAAAGAATTGTTACTGCAATTGCTGGTGTAACTGTATTTAGACAAAGTAAGCAAAAACACTGATTTGTTTAAATGTTTGAAATATCTTACTGTAATGTTTTCTCGCAAACATATTTTTGTATGTAATGACACGTCCTGTCATTCCAAAGACCATGTGTATCCATTTCAAGACAGTTCTCGTCATGTGCCATATTATTTGGCTCTGATGGTCGCCACTTTGTGTACGTCATATCTGAATGGGAGTTAATCCATATCCATTCACCTTCGGTCGATAAATCTGTCCCGCCAATCCATATCCCTTTATTATCTTTGAATAAAATATGAAGGAAAAACATTCGAACAAAATGTAATGGTAAAGTGCAAGAGGAAATAAGATTCTTATTTGAAAGAGCATTTTAGAAATAAAGATATTGGTGCAATATTTTCGAGCAAAACTAATGTACTATAAATATCAAACATAGCACACATTTACTGAGCCCAGAACCGTCTTATTTATATCCTAATGTACCTGATTCCTTTATTAGAAACGTTAGCATTATTTCTTTGTGTAAAAAGCCGACCTTGCTAGAATGATCACTATAAAATACAAAAAAGTATCTAAATAAGTAAATCTCCATTGCCATACGCATATTGTGTCATTATTGTCATCGACACTTTACAAATTAAAAAATCAAAGATATAAGTAGATGAAGTATATTTTAAATAATATCAACTTAAACACTTTAGTGGTTCGTAAACATATTTGAGAATAGTGTTCTGATAATGTTATATATGCTTTATATCAGTAAGCCATTTTGTAAAGATGCCTCTATAAATGATATACAAAAAATGTATATGGACATTTTTTATCATTGCCAGCAGGAATTATAAAGGATTCCAGCTATAAAACATATTGCTTATCCGAAATGAATAATATTTTAAATAAGACAATACTGTGTGGCATACACAGAAAAAACACGTATGTTTCACATATTTATTATACACGTATATTGATTATATAACGTCAAGAACTTGCACAATCTAACAAATGAGAGCGGAATTTATACAAAGCGAAAATAAAAAAGAATAGTATAAAAAGTTCGGCGTGTTGAACAACAAACATACACATTCATGATATTATATATATTGTTCCATTTGACCTCAATATTGCTGAAAGCAGAAATACCTGTAACAAGCCCGTGAATAAACGTGTTTTCTTTCTCATCACCAATCTCTGCTAGGTATGCCCCATCCATCTCACAAACAACCTTACGAAATATAACATATTGTCAAGGTCGATTTCGTTAAATGTTTGGTTTCACACATATAAACATATTAAAATATTAATAAATTACAATATATGTTTTAGTGTTTTGTAGTCAGCGTGTAATGATATTTAATTCAAAATGATTCATTTTCACTTATCAATAAGTAAATACATTTTTGAAATTGCAACAATAGATTACAGTTCATAACACATTTTTTTTTATTAAAATAGCAAAAAACGGATTCACTTAAAAACGCACAAATGACAAAATCTAAAACGGTGCATTTTCGGTTTTGATTGAGATTGTTCATAGACGGTACTGGAAAATGCATCTTAACACCGGGTTAAGCAGAGTTTAACATTTAAACATGTGAAATTATGAATTAAGGATCGTCTGCAGAACGATTAAGTAAGTCAGTTATAACTGAATGACTTATAAAGGTAACAACCTTTGTTGTTGTTATTAATGAAAAAATATAGTTGTATTATACCTTTGCATCTATCCAAGTCTCTGTGTCAAATCTTAGTCTATAACATGACTGACCATGATGTATCCAGCCGTCTGGGCACTGACCATAGACCACCGCTACTAATGTAAGAATGATAAGATTAAAAATTTTTGTAACAGAATTACAATTTTCATAAAGTGTAACAAAAAAAAATAAAAAAATAAATACATTACCAGAAAGTGTAAGAAGTATGAAATGTCTCATCATAACAGAAATGCAGTTTATTTTTGACCTTATCCTTCTACTTAAATGTCATAGTATATATGAAAGATAAGAAAAGTAAATTTAGTGTTGTCAACTTGTCATAACTCTCACATAGATTTTAGATGTCTTAAATGGTGGAATGGTTTTAACATTATACTCTACTGAATAAAACAAGAAAACGACACAAGATTTTAGCAAGGAATTGCGAGCACATTCCAAACTTAGAGTACATGAAATTGACAATGATTAATGGAAAGTTTCAAGAAGCTTACTTTACTCTTACCCAGCTAAACATCTCAAATAACATTTTCTCTTTAATCGGGACAAAACCAATTATCATAAATATGGAAAATTAAAAAAAAAATGAACTGGCTGAATGGCGAACGATACATGCCATGACGGACACGTTGACTAACCTTGGTCTGCACTGTTGGCTTAGTATGGGTGAATCAGTTGCCGCTAGCGTGCTACGGGTTATGGGTCCTGGATTTCGCTTATTTTTTTATATTTTTTCTGTTGAGTTCCAACAACGTATGAGTATGAAACATATTTATGTTAAAGTGCACTTATTCTCATATTTTTCAAATTTCATTGACAGTTGTTAAATCTTTAGATGTGTCAAAATGTTACATGCATTATACAGTAAACTGTACTGTGTATAAAATAAAAGCAATATATGGTGCTTAAAATTACAAATTATGGAATTAAAAACCATGCAACAGATACACTTAATACGTTGAAAACGAAAAAAAAGGACAACCCCCCCCCCCCCAAAAAAAAACAAAACAACAAAACAACAGCAACAACGACATAAAAAATATCTAGTATCATCACACAATAATTTGTTAAATAATTTACATGTAATGTTCATACTATACGCTTTAAAACATTATTTTCGTTTGAAACATACTCGATGCGATTTTTGTTAAGCCTTTCAACATGATAAATCTCTATATTTATGATACAAATGTACATATGTAACAAACAACAACAAGACACCAAAGGTTTGTATAGACCCATCTTTAATACGGCTTATAATTAAACCAGATCAGGAATGATTTAGAAGTTCAAAATACTGTCTATAACGTATTGTGTGAATTGAGGACACGGCAACTACAATCATCAAGTACACATTTACCGGTTATAGAAGAAAAAGCGTATTCAGGACAGGAATGTTAATCGTAAATCTAAATTTGATCTGAAATTGTCAGACACAAGGGATATAATAATGTTTACAAATCAGCAGAATTCTTATAGGGGACACCTGATGCGATGTCATTAGATGTATCATAGATACAGAGAGTTAAGGAACGGCAATCGGTTAGTGTTGATTTATTCAAAGCTTCAAAGCTTCTTCTTATTGACTTAAACGTAAAATTGTTACGTTGTCTTCCAGTAAATTCTGCGGAAACGAATAACTATGTGCAAGAAGACCTTTCCTGTATGAAATATGTAATACTTAAAAAGAAAAGTCCAAATATTATTAAACAGGATAATATGTTGTACGTCAAAAACTTTCTATTGTGTGAGTTTCAGAATTTAGTTTTATGTATCAGTTTATAAAATATCGCTGAATATAATAGACTTGTCAAGGCGCAGCTAAGCGTACAACCTTTAACCTCTGACTACGACAGCATTTGCATTGTGCGTCAACAGAGGCCTTATAGCGATGTAGGATACAATACTGCGCTGCTATGGCATCCTTACTCCAACTGACTTCCGTTCAAGCTCATTTTGGCTATATTTGTTCTGTGTAAAAGCATCATCGTTAACTTACGTAAACTAAAAATCGGACTATTCTCAAAATATATTTATGGTAAAAGCGGAATAATCTCAGAACAACATTTTATTCACTTCAAACAGAGTAGTCTTTCATAACACATTAATGAAAATGAAAACAAAAAATATTTGTAATGACCGCATTCATTTATTACATCAGTTTATATATCAAAGAAGAATATAAACAATGCTATTCTGAATGAATACGTAGACTTCATTGTATGTGTCTGTGTATGTGTATTTATCAAATACTCGTCATCGTTTTGCTGCCCTAGATCGCATAATTTCGCATTTCGAGTTACCCAATAACAGATCTTTATATATTTTTAAATTGATAAAAGAATATTTAATCAAGACAGCTTTTAGTATATTGATAAAGCAACCATGTTAAACACCAGGTAGTGAAATACACATGTATACTTTAATTAAATTATCAAACAGTCTTATTCATAGGCGTTAAAATAAGTGTCTCACTTATCAACAGGTCCGACAGACAATTATCATCACTAGTGTGGAAACTAATATTCTTGAATAAAATCAGATTTGAGAGGTAATATCTCTTTTTAGGTAAAAAGGACGCAATCCAAATTTGGAACATATTTAATATTATTGATGAAAATGCTACATGATTGAAGTGTACTGTCAAGTTGTTATACACATAAAGAATCAAACGAAAAATGAACAGACACATTTGTCTTATTTTCGTATAATGGTGATATTTACATGGTTTTTGACTAATAGATTTTTCTCCTGACATACTTTAGTGTATTTTTGATTTATCCCATTTGTTAGCACTAAGGTATCGTATATAATTTTTGTCGCAAGTTGCTTAATATAAAACATTTGATGTCAGTATACACAATTACTGGAAACAAAAAGATTCGTTATTATGTATGATTTATATATTCTATGATACTTTTGAACTTTTAAACGACATGGTTAAGAACAAAGCACGTGAAGGTAACTTAATATCCAGAAATGATGACATACAAAAAAAAAAGAATGAAAAGAGTAAAATAACTAAATGAAAAATTAAGATTTATGTTTACTCTTTAAAATGTGCATGTTTTACATTTTAATTTTTCTGTTATACACTTTTGATTGCTTCTTCTACACACAACTATTGAAACTTCTTAAAAGGTGCCATGTCAATTTTTGTACATTGAGTAAAGTACATTTTTAATACGAAGGATCAACATCCAATGAAATTGTGCTTATGTGTTACTTAACAAGCCTTCCACTGTCATTTATTAATCAAATCGAGCCTGCAACACTTTCATTTTGCGGTTTTGGGTGATCTGCAGCGTTTCTTTTTTTGTTCCATTTTAATAAGCGAACCTATATAATTGGTTGAAGCTTGAACGTATAGGGCATCAGAACAATATAAAAACACAAGGCTGGTGCTAATTACTACACCTTCATATTTTTCTCCTAGTTTGAGGTTTTCATTAATTCATTTAACAAATAATTAAACAAAAATTTTACCCCGTAATATTGGGACCAATCATCTTTTCTACAAAATTAAGTACAAAGAAAGTCCTTATGTTCTTTTTGTAGAAATCATGTTGAAAGCCTATATCGGCAGGGCAGTGTACCATCATCAAAAACTTATAAATGAATTTCTTTTTTTATTTTTGGGTGCTAAAGAAATGATGTTTGGCTATAATGAAAAAGATTAACTATCTTATGCAAAAACTGACTTTTAGTAAAGTTTAGAATCAATGTAAAATGTTTTATCTTTCTTTGACATTTGGAGCCAAACACTTAAAATGTTACATTAATGTTTTTTTAGAAATAAAATTGTCGGCCAACAATTAGGTTAACAGCGCAGTTGGCAAACACAATTCAGCATGTTCAAAACATCAGAAAAACTGAAAAAGATCCTTCTATTATTATAATTGTTGTTACACTGTTAAAATAGGTTTTTTAAAAGACAAAAAATCTTGCTAACATGTAAATAGATAAAAAAAACTGTTTTTCTGATGTTTTTCTTCTAATTAACATAACGATTGAAGACATTTTATCTATGATAAGTCTTGGATCAGTTATAAATGTAAAAACTTCTCTCAAATAACTTGTGCCAGAAAACTGCTACATCTACATAGTTGGCATGTTTAATGTAGGTATTTCAGTGTACATTTAGCTCAGAGGAATTCCCTCTTGATATTTGCATTGTTATAGTACATCATTTTAGAAATTGAACAGTCTACACAATACATTGTTTTTTTTAACATTACCTATCAATTACTGTTGACACAAATGGAACCCGTCCTTTATTCTATATAAATTAATATGATGTAGAAGGAGTAGGTGCGAGACAGTCGCTATAAAATTGGCAGGCGACTTGAAAACCTCTGCCGTGCACTGGTTTAGCGATTGAAAGGTTTACATGCTCTTGGTAAACATTATGATATGACTAACACATAATATTTTCTTATTATTGATTTATGCTTAACAGAATTATCGAACCTTGTTAAGTTATTTCCCAAGTAAAATTTAATTCAGAAACTCAAGTTTGTACTTAAATATCAAAACTAATGATAAGCAGAAATATGGTTCATTAAATGTCAAGAACATAAAAGCCAGATAAGATTCTTTAAATCATAATTAGTGATCTACATTCGGCATTAACTAATGATTTCGGCCATTATGTCTACGAAAGTGTGCCTGATAATATTTTTATGTATTAACTTAATTACTTTTACCGACTCAAGCCATTTGTAAGTGTCATATCTATAGATACACTTAATGATATTAAGACTATGAAGCTAATTATTGTATATTTAATAGTTTGATCGTAGATATGTCTTATATCAATAGTTATCAGAAAGCCATCAAATGAGCAATATTAGACAAATCAGATTCAACGGATGTTAAAATAGGCTCATCAACATTTGTTCAGCTCTTTTCTGATTTGTTTTACTTCATGACTTTATATCATAACGAGATGATAATTATAGCTCAGTTGTAGACCAGTTGCCAAACGTTTCAGTTATGTAATATTGTATGATATGTTAAGAAATGTAAAATGCTTGCAAATCAAACATATCTCAATGTCCGTGTTTAGCTGGATAAGTGTTACATTAATATTTCCCTATTCTAATGATACAATAATATATCAAAGCTACAATAAATACATTTCATAAAAAAGAAATAGCTACATTTCGTTAATTATATATGTTTTGTATGGACCCCCGTTCTTATTTTGGTGTCCAGACAACCAAAATGAGTTTTACAAGCCATAAATCTACAACCTTAATGTGAAGAAATCGGCAGTACAATTTCTTTTTGTATGAAAAACTCCGCCCTGGGTCATCCGTACATTAGTTGAAAATCAACATACCTTTTTAAGTAGCAGTCCGAATTTTACGGTATATTTTCGCATTATATCACGACGTTTTCATACAAGTTCAATCTTTTTTTTGTGTAAACGATAGGGCTAACAAACCGGGAAACTGAAACGTTAAAAGTCTTTTTGCATATTTGCTGTGATCCACATGATTACAATTGATTTTACCATTGTGACATAGCACATACACGAGCTACAATTCTTCATTCGCATGTTAAAATTTGTATACGAATTTTAGTGCTACCGTGGGGGTTTCCTATTAAATTCATAACTTATGAACATTATTAATGAGGTTTACAACAAATTTACTGTTACAGTATAAAATTTTAACGAAACTATAGAACGCTTGGTTAGTAAAGTGTCATTAAAGTGATGTTCATCTGCTCAAAATAAAAGATTTGCTTTTGTCAAATTGAAAACTATGTGAATTAATCATTGGTAATTTGTAATAATACTGTCGGGAAGGATATGTTAATTTCTGTCGATACGATAGAAATTTATTCAGGTTTAGTTAGTTTATTTTTTATCCAATAATCCTGTATTGATTAGTGATAAATCAAATACATGTAAGAAATAATATCTATCAAACTGACTGAAAATGACACATATTTCGGAATTTAAGGAAAAAAGACGTATATTTGAATATTTAAGCCATCCGTTTTCTTAACTATTCAGGACTCTAACAGAACAAATATATCTATATAATAAATTGTCTTTTTGTCTGGCCGTATTTAGACGGTAATTGCTATAGAGATAACGTTACGATGAAAAATGTTTGTTTCGGAGATATTTCAAATGTATTTCATATACTGAATTATAACTTTATAACTTTTGTAGAAGTGTTCGACTTTCGCATCATTAAAACTTACCTTCAGATACAAGTATATAGTGTTTGAAAAATCTGATCATAATGATTACATATTGCTTTAGAACAGAATCATTTTTTATCAAAATCCTTTAACAGGTGAGAGCTTGCCTCTAATGGTTGAAGCATAAGTATTGCAGTTACTCTATATGCCTGCGTGATCTGTAGGAGGCGACTAAATGGGTTCTTTGTAGGTGACCTGATTTTAGATCGACGTTTGTAACACCTGACGTTAGTCAAAATCAACTTTCGTGTGGCGGCGCTATGTGCCCTATTCATTGTATATACTAAGTGTTAACTTGTATCATCATCGTAATTAGAAAGTATGACAACATACAAGTCTGCATTATCAAATTTAAGTTGTTTCTAATCAAATGCTTTATTGATTTTATTCTTGTTCCTGGCAGTTTTGAAGTTTGTCCTGTCCGTAGAATGCCAATTTGTTCTGTAATTTATTGTGCGATAGAAAAATATGTGTGCGATAGAAAAATAAGTGTTGTTGATAACAAATAAAGTTATCAGAGCTCAAAGAAACTGATATTTATCTATCACTGAGCAATCAAAATTCGAAACTACCGAATAAACATTCATTTGACAGAAATATAACCATCCGTTCTTTGACATGATATACGAATTACTAACCTAATTTTGATGATTAACAGAGTAAAAATTCAAAAGTCAATTTCCAAGAAACTGATTACTACTATATAGCCAAATGGCAAATGTTTGTCAACAAATACAAATATGATTGATATGTTTGTGTAACCCCTAGGTCACTTAAGTTTTCCCGGAAATACAGGACAAAACGTAATAATAATTAAAATAGCAAGATAAACGATTTATTACTCATAATCACGCTAGGAAATTACATTTTGATCAAAGAAACTAAAATGATGTGAGATACAAAAAGACCAAGAGAAAACGTGCCCCAATTGATCAAACACAGTTCCCGTTCAGACATTTGTAATCATTTAAGGTAACGAGTTAAACCACGCTATCCTTACATACTCACAATCAACAATACTTCATTTGCACTTTACTCTTAAGGTGGGTTTTTCTTCGCACTAACGCGGTAAAGGTCATATAAAAAGCAGTTGACTTGAATATACTTGGGTTTGGTTCGTTTGGTTTTACAGCGAATCATCACAGTTTAGGTCATATGGCGCCGAAACAGGAAGACTGTTCTTGGCTAACCTTGTGTGTTACAAACTTAAAGCAACATCAGAGGTGGAAACCACCTCACCTGTTGGAGATTTGAGATACATAGCGATCCAGTAATTTGAACCCATTTAGTCGCCTCTTATGGGTAAACGGTGGATGCCATTCTGATGCCTCAACTTTTATAGGTAATCCTTCATCCAGTGGGTGTGACCTGAATAGAACCACCAACATTACGTGAGGTAGCTGGACAGCTTTCCCACATGAAAGAATCCAAAGTCTGATGAGTTTTTAACCAACAGCGGTAAGGGGGAAGATATTTGAAGTCTTCATAAGTCGCCATATTACCTCTACTCTGTTTGTGCGACGTAAAACACAAACACAATATATGTGAGAATAATAACATAACATAATCATTTCGGTTTTAACAGCAACAATCTATTTGTAAGGATCAGCAAAGAGGCAAAACAAGGATGTAAAACATGTAAGATGTAGGTCACTTTGAAGATATGTGCTCAGATGTTAATTATTATACATGTATATGTTTTATTCTGTTTCATTGTATATTAAATACCGTAGGTCAGAATAACATATGTGAAAACATAATATTTGGCATACATTTTGTAAATTTATATATAAGAAAATAAAACAATGAAGGGAAATTAAATGCATACAAATACAATACACCCACATGATTCATCATTAAAAGTTACATTTGTTGAAGATATTCTTCTTATGCGATCAATTAAAACCACCCCTTTTAACTATCTAATATAAAACAATTCCAAAAGAAATCGAATATCATTTCCTTCTTATGATTTTATTTGAAAAGCTAACAAAATACCAAAATACACACGACATAAACCATTTAGTTAGTCAATCAGTAGAGCTATGCTATAATAATTGTTAAATGCTAATTTCGAGATTTACAATTTTTTATTTAGTACACGCGTAATCGAAGCCATGTTATTTCTTTCTAGAAATATACATTTGCCCTAGATACTCACAAGAATATTTCAAATTAGAAAACTCTGAAACAATTGCTAGTTTAGGTGTCACATCATGATCTAGGTAGCATTAAGATGTATATTTGGATTTATTGAATGTTGTATATAATTTTTTTTTGTTAAAAAAGAAAACCATTTCTGGAGCAACCGAAATTGATGGAACAAGTGCTGGCTATAGTACGTATAAACCAAACAGAATATTGCAACGTGTCTGAAATAATATCCGATGATATTTAAATAATTATGCCATTTATTTTGTTAACAGTTTGTCAAAATTTAGACATTATTTTCCGTTTGTAGGTCGTCTATTTGTCTTTCCAAATCATGATGCAAATTGGAAATCCCAGAAGTGCACTAATTTTGTCTCAGATACTGAAACTGAATTTTAATAGACACATTTGGAAAAACTGTCGGACTTAAAATAATGGTGATCGAGTGAATTTATGCAATAAATGTATACAGAAAGGATACATATTGACATTATAAAATATATTCTCATTTCCTTTATAGACAAATACATATATAATGTAGCTATAATTGATTAAACATTTGCAGAGATATATTGTTGAATAAATACAGAGAGTGCAGGATCTAAGAAAATAAATGATTTTATAAGATTGAAAATTGATATCACAGATAAATGTTCAGGTGCCATAACATTCAATTACCTCATGAAACAAATCAATATTCAAACAAACCCTCAATACTGAACACATTTTTCTTCATTTTTTGTGTGCTAAATGGCCTATGTTGCCGTTGTTGTAATGATAGTACATTTGACCGTTATAGCATCTATGATTTGCCGAAAGGGATTCATTCATGTGTGATTTAAACTTAATTTCTGAAATAGATATAATTCAAAAATGTAGATGGTTTTAATTATGCCGATTATATAATCACTTTTTTCTGTTTAACTGCGATATTGAATTAGTGAATAGTGCGGTACGTTGCACCACTTCTTTGCAAATCTTTATATTTCGTGTGACGACAATTTTAAAAGTAACAGTATGTAAGACAATTAAACAAACATTATTTTGAATTAAATATAACTGATGCTGTTTTGTTAAACGAAAGCGGAAAAAGGCAAACTGTGTAAGTATTCAGTTTTGAGATCATGGCTGTATTTATTTCATCATGATAACAAGATAATTTGTACGAAGTTTCTATTGTACTAATTGAAATAGCATCGGAAAATGTTTACTTTTATATTTTGCTTTTTTATACTTAACATTGTCGTTAAGTAAGTCCAAAGATTTCAAGTAAGAACTCTGTACGCGAAACAAGTAGTTTGCGGACTTTGAATAACATTCATTTTCAATGGATTGTTGTACGTACTTATTTTAAATTTCAGATAGTGATAATACTAGTATGTAGGAAAGCTTTTGTTCACACGTTTTGTGTTCCATACTTCACACTAAAGTATAGTTGTCTTCATCTTTTATTCTGTATCAGAACGTTCTGATATTCCATAAAGGCGGCTAAGGGTATCATTTGATTAATCAGACGTATCAATTGTACTTGTGTTTGATGGCAAACATTTTCCCTTTGACATTATAGTCGTAATGAGTTATAGAAAAGTTGACATAGGGATTTATAACGCTATAATTCATTAAATATATAGGTCAGTGAACAGACTCAATCAAACCGAGTCTGGCAATAACAAATTGGCCTGTCTCCTCTACAACCAGCAATGCAAAGTTATCCCAAATTATTTATATCTTCAGCAATATATCAAAGGTGCAAATCAAAGGGAAGTGTATATCATAATGGGAACGTACAATAGATGAATTCTAGTAATATGTCAATAAGATCAAAACGTTTATCTTTATTTTAAAGTTTTTACCGATTTTCATTATATGCGTCTATGTGACGAATATATCACACAATATTCTTAGATAGAATAGTAAAGATGCGCTATATTTTACTTACACCAGGAAAAGATACATTCCTAGGCAAAAACAAATTTACGTGAATGACAATAATTATTATTGTTACTCTTATCTAAAAGATTTGTGTATCCGTAGTATCGTACAAATGGAATTTTGTCATGACAAAAGATATTACTTTTCACTATACGTGATTGTTTTTTTATTTAACTGTTTTTATATTCCTTTATCAAATTAATGAATACTTTACTGATAGCAGGTAATTTGCTTATATGCATGGAATATTCTAGGTATCTAAAGGTTATAAGTAGCGTTACATTTCAAACTAGCATATCTTTATTTTCATGATATCAAAATAGTTTAATTGTCTAATCTTCATACTAAGCATATGATGACTTAAATGTGTGTGAGAGCCCTTATGAGATGGTCGAGTATTTAAACTGATTGTATCAAATAATTTGATATAATTTCGTTCAAATTATTGTAACATAGCCAAACCTTGAGACGTTTTTCATGTCATTGCATTTCTCGTGTCCTGTTTACGTCATCTACATTTTTTCTACTCATCATAAACATGGCAAACATTTCCTGAAGGTTACTGCAATCAATTGACTGCACCTGTAGCAAGTATCGAATTGATATTAATTTGAAATTACATGTGATATATATGCTTCTGTCAAATGGCAGCTAAAGTGACCATTTGATTAACCAAACATATCGAATGTATTTGTGTTTGATGGCAAATATTTCCCTTTGACATTTTACTCGAGTTATCGAAAAGTTAAAATTACAAGCTTTTACGAAATAGAATCAAAAATGTTTATTGGGCATAATGGAGCTATAACATTCATAAAGAAGACGTTAGGGTCACAAATTGTCTGGCAAAGCCAAACGTGACTAAAACCAGTTGTACTTAGTAAACATTTTAGTAATAAACAACGACCTTTATCTAGACAGATTATTACGAAAGTGTTGTTTTAATATTCTATATATATGTTTTATTTAATTGTTTTCATCAGATAGTAACAACTTAACGACTGGACACAGAACTTTAATGTATGTAATATCATATGTTTGGCAATGACATTTTTCCTCATGCACCATATGTATACTCTTTATTTGTACTTTAAATCTCTCAATTAACGTTTACAGTATATATGAATATGTTTAATACATTGTCATTGATTTAATCTCAATACTTCACTTTTATACTTAAGATTATGTAGTATAAGTTATCAAATAATTCTGCACTGTCCTTAATATACAAATATATGAATTTTTACAGGTGCGTAAAAAATATACATTTGATATAAAGCCTTTAGTGGTTAAGCTATGGTGGCTGATTTGTGCCATTCGTGTTTTCGTCCCTCGACCCCGCCAAGCCAAAAGTCGAGTATAAACAAGTTAAAAAGACGGGGGTGCGGAGCGAAAACACGTTAATTAGCTAGGGCGCGGGGCGAATTTTAATAAATAAAACTTCGTCCCGCAGTTGCGCGGAGCGAGATTAAAGAAATAAAACGGCAGGGTTGCGGGACGAAAACACGCTTATAAAACTTCACCCCACGCCCTCGCTAATTAGCGAGTTTTCGTCCCGCGACCCCGCCGTTTTAACTTGTTTATTTTCGACTTTTCTCTTGGCGGGATCGCGGGGCAATAACACGAATGCACAAATCAGCCACCATATTAACCCGCTTAAGTATCTTGAGCTTCCATAATAGATCTAAGTGTTGTAAAAACAATGCGAAGGTTAGAAAACATTTTTGCTCTTTTAACCATGCTACCGTTATAACACATTTATACGCCCCGTTTTGATAAGAGTACATCAATTTTTTTCAACAGAAGTATGGCAATGCTTTTTTTGATGAAAAAGCCATTAGACAATCTTACTAGACTAGGTCTATCTTAATCACCTTGTAAGACATCTGAAGCCAAGTACGTATTTCCCATTAATTATATCAAAATTTTGACGACAGTTTTGTTTTATTTATTGTCCACTTGGTAATCTACAGTCCGACAGTGGTGCGATTTAGCTATTTCTTCTTTGTTAATTTGCTATATACCGATAGAATACATATATTACACAATTATTATAAATCTTTTATAATAATGCATACTAAGTTAATGTACCTTTATCCAAGGTTACGTACGGTATAGTAAAGTACCCGTTGGAATATAAACCCAAATATTTTAGTACATAAAAACATTTTATAAAAAAGTCGGCCTACAATTTATGTTAACAGCGCAGTTGGCAAACTCATTTCAGCATGTTCTAAACATCAGAAAAACTCAACATGATTCTTCTAGTTAGATCAATTGTTGTTACACTGTTGAAAGAGGTTCTTAGAAAAATGGAAGACAAGGAAACAGGTATCTTGCAAACATGTTAATCGTTTTCCTTCTTATCAACGTTTGAAGACACCTTATCTATGATAAGTCTTGGATCAGTTTATCATGTAAAAAAATCTTTTAAATAACGTGTGCCAGAAAACTATTACATGTACATAGTTGGCATGTTAAATGTAGGTCTATAAGTGTGCATTTTCCCTGAAGGAATTTTCTCTAGGCATTTGCATGGTAATAGTAAATATTTAAAAAAAATGAACAGTCTGCACAATTTTTTTTTTCAGAATTAGTTTGAACATTACTTTTCTATTACTGTTGCAACAAAGCATAATGTCGTTTATTCTGTATCAAATTATATGATGAAGGATACGGACTGCATTTTTTTGTGCGATACCTTAATAATCTTTATAAATTTGACAGATTATAAATTAATTTTAATTGATTATTTATTTTTTACGATACAATGATTCTTAGTACTTAACATTTCAATCAGTAGCGCTGGTATCAGATACATTTTTGTGTCTCACAGAGAATCATTTCACAATTGTATAGCTTTAGTTGTTTTTTTTTAAATATTTATCACGTTATCTGTTAATATTACTAAAATCTTTGCCATACTGCGTTAAAACGTTTGATCGGTATATTTAAATACTCTTGGTAAACATTATGATACGACGAAAACAAAATGTTTTCTTGTAATAGCGTGATGCTTAACAGTATTAACGAACCGTATAAAAATTATTTCGCAAGTAAATGTAACTCAAACACTCTGAACAAAACTAATAATAAGCAAACATATAGTTCATTAGATGTCCAAAAACATAAAAAGCCAGATAAAATTCTTTATATTATAATTTGTGATCTACATTCGACATTAATTTATTGTTTCGGCCATTTTGTACGAAAGACAGGTAGGGCAAATTCAACTTCATGGATTCCCGATTTCATCTTCATGAACTCACAATTTAAACTTCATGGATTCCCGTTATCAAAATACGAAATTCACGAATTCACGATTCAGCTTCATGAATTCACGAGTTCAACTTCATGACGACCGAAGTTCATGAAGTTGAAATCGTTGATTCGTGAAGTTGAAATCGTGAATTCATGAAGTTGAAATCGTGAATTCTTGATGTTGAAATCGAAAATTCATGAAGCTGAAATCGGGGATTCATGAAGCTGAAATCGGGAATGCATGAAGTTGAAATTCCCCCACCGGTCTTCCGTAATTATGTTTACCAAAGTGTTCCTAATAACATTTCTATGTATTATCTTAATATTTTTTTTACCGAGGAAGGCCATTTGTACTCGTAAGTGTCATATTTATAAATACAGAACATTTGTTTGTCTTCATTTTCGTGATAAATGACATTGTTTATATTGCCGTTGTTGCAATGAAAGTACATTTAACCGTTGTAAATAACTGAATTTCCGAAAAGGAGTCATGTACATTTAACCTTGATATTTTTAGATAGATATAATTCATACAGGTAGACATTTTTAATTTTGCCGATTATATAATCACTATTCACTGTTAAACTGTGATCTTTCATTAGTGAATAGCGTGGTTCGATGTACCACTACTTATGAATCTTTATATTGGGTGATAACAAACGATTTAAAGTAACAGTGTGTAAAACAATTAAGTTTATACCATTTTATTTTAGTTCTATTTGTTGGAAGCTATAAGCTTATTGAAAGTCTCTCGAATCGGTTCCTTGAACAAACCATAATTAAGCAATGAGTGTAAAGTTTCATGCTCATGGAAACAACGGCTTGCCCCTGATGGGTTTGAACCCACGAGGTCAGCAATCCTTGTATTACTAGTCCGCTACTCAAACATTTTTAAAATCATTTCAGCAATTATTTTCATTCAAAGACAAAGTTAACATTGTTTTTGAAATTTGTTATATTTGTTCATATAATATATAATATAACTTCTTAAAATACTTGCTTTAAACATTCAGAATTTTCGTAACAGAAAAGATAACAATATTATGAATACAGCTGATCAAATCTCAAGTTTTTGATTTCTGTTTTTGTTAAAGAGTTTAAATAACTCTAATGTTCGTGTCAAATAAAGATTATTGCTGAACGTGTTTTATTATTTCTTTAACCATTGGATGTAAAACAGATAGCAGATCACTATAACGGAGGCATCAAAAGAAAAAATAGGTCTCTGTAATCGTAATTAGTACATGTCTAACTAATGTACTTTTCACAAATCATTGATTCTTTTTCATACAAATTGAGATCTGTTCAATTTTTAAAGTGATATAATAAAAAATAATACAGTTTGCCGTTTATAGTTCGTATCAAATTACAATCCAAGCAGGTGTGCTATATTCATACCAAGAGCAAAAACTAAGCCTGTTGAAGTAAACAAATATTATGTCAATCAAAATATTACTCAAGCACCAGACGAAGTGCATGCTATATATGCTTTGTTTCACAAAACATAAGATTTGGAAGATATTAGAAAGATTTTGTCTCCGCTGTAAATATAAGAACGACAATGTTGGGGGAAATTAAAGGATAAATAAAAAATGCATTTCTTTCTAAAGCCATAGCAAAGCATTTAATTCTAATGATTGTCTATTTATTTATTTTGTAATTATCAGACTATTACAAAAACACTTTTTACAATTTATCAATATTTCCATATTTTGTTTAATTGATATTCGTTATTCTTGATTACTTTTATTTCATTATTAAACATGTTTCTAAAAAAACCTTGGTGCCTGATACTTTCACCAAAAAAGACTCTAAGAATTATTATTTATTGATGAACAAAAACAATATTAAGTGAATAGAAGTAGGTAAATTAATGATTCTAAATCATTTAGAATCAGGCTTTATGTTTTGTTGGGATTTTATTCCGTGAGGGTAGATGTTATTAGTGTCTTCATTAGCAGATAAACAATTCAGTAAAGCTGATAAAAATCTATTAGACATGTCTTTGTATCATTTTTCATATATAATTTTGCTTGTCTTGTTTTGCAACATCTTACTTACTTATGTTTTCATTCATTTTCCATATTTTCTATTGCTAAGAAATCTTCAACACTTCTTTCTGTTTATAAGACCTCCTTCAAATGTTCGCTTTTCGTTCATTTGTTCATTTGAATCATACTTAACATTCTCACCTCTGGCAACAATAAATTGGACTGTCTCCTCTACAAGCATTGCAAATTTATCCCAAATCATTGATATTGTCAGCAATTTATCAAAGGAGCAAATCAAAGGTAAGGGTATATTGGAATGGGAACGAAAATAGATAAATACTAGTAATATGTCAATAAGATTGAAACGCTTATCCTTATTCAAAGTTGTTTCCTTATTTAAATAACATCATTATCGATGATCTTATCTCAAAGATTTATGTATTCACAGGGTCGTAAAAATGGCTTTTGCATGACAAAAAGTATTACATTTCACTATAAGTTATTGGTTTTTTACTTTAACTGCTTTTATATTCCCCTATAAGATTAATGAGTGTTTTTCTGATAGCATGTAATTTGCTTATGGACATACAGTACTCAAGGTATCTAACGTTTAAAGGTAGCGTTACATTTCAAACTAGCTTATCTTTATAAATAAAAGTGCCGTTCATGGTATAAAAAGTATAAAAATAGCTTAATTGCCTGATCTTCTTCATACTAAGCATATGATTACTTAAATGTCTGTGAGAGCCCTGAAAAAAATGGTGGGAGCTGATACTATCAAATAATTCGATATAATTTCGATCATACCATTATCAACAAATGCCCAGCCTTGAGACATATTTTATGCCATTGCATTTCTGTTTGCGTCATCTACATTTTTTTCTACAGATTATAAAGATGGCAAACATTTCCTGAAAGTTACTGCAACCAATTGACTGCACCTGTAGCAAGAATCGAATAGATATTAATCCTTAAAATATATATCCGATATATTTGCTTCTGTAAAATGGCGTCACATTTTTATGAACCAATAAATCAAGGTTCTGCATAATAAGAAATAACACCGTCTAATATCACTTATCGATTTGCAGTTTCTGAATTAAATGCAAATATTTAAATAATTCAGTGATACAGATCATAATAAATCAGTTCTTTAAATTGACTGCATTCTGGATTTAACATAACTATTGTTTCTATTTTTCGATAAAGGCGAAAAAGCAAAATATGTTGGAATTTGTTTTGGAAAACATGGCTTGTCCTTATAATTACATGATGTTTTGTTCGAAGTTTCTTTAAGCAAAGTTCGAAAAAAATAATACCATTTTTCAATTAACATCTTTTTACTATATAAGGATTTTCCTAACATTGTGATTCCAAGCGGGAAACTCTTTAAGGCGAAACATATCGTTCTTACTAACTAATTGTTATAAACGTAGTCGCCCCAGCTTGTAAGGTTCATATTCTATGCTGTAAGCGCTCCATTTATAGGTGGAACATCAATTTAGTACTTTATGGTTCAATGAGGACATACAGAGTCATGTAAGATAATGCATTATGCATATTTTAATAATAGCATCGGTGTTCAAAGAAATAAAATACCTTTTGAAAAGGTTAAATAAATAATATCAATTTAAATCTAAAGAATCAATGTTATTTGCAATTCTTTACAAATGTCTTGATTGTTATTTCATATATTGTCATGTACGTGTTTTCTTTAGATAGTAACAACTTAACAACTGGATTCAGAACTAGTATTGTAATACCATATGTTTTGCAATAACATTCTTCCTTTTTCCCCATATATAATCATTCTTTGAACTTAAAATGTCCCAATTTACGTTTACAGGGACATATATGAATATTGTCCTCGATTTAATACTTCAATGTTATAGTTATATAAGAATATGTAGTATAAGTTATCAAATATTTCTGCATTGTCCTCACAAACAGACAAAAATATGAATTTATACAAGTACATACAATATATGCATCTTATAGAAAACCTTCAGGGATTAACCTGCTTAAGTATCTTGAGCTTCCACAACAGATCCAAGTGATGTTAAAAAATGTGGAGATGTGAAAATACGTTAACCTTTTCAATCATGCTACAGTTATAACGAAAAAGAACGTCCATCCTATGTGAATATATCATAACCTTTATTTTAGCAGTGGTGACTTATTACATTATACTATTAACATATCGTTCTTGATTGCAGGTCAGTACTTATGCAAATTACCATATCATCTGTGAAACATTTTTACGTATTTATATCTTTTCAAGCAACGTTATTTTTCACATAAGTGTATTGCTTTATCTTCTTTGACTTACCTTTATGGACAGAATATGCTTTATTTTGTTTATTTACAGAACATTTATTCTTTATAATCATAAAGATAATATTTCAAGAACTCTATGCTTGTTTTAAGCAGTCACGGCAACTCAAAACTATTACACGCCTATATTACATTATGCAGATACGCAAAGTGTCACAGGAAGCATGATAAATGTGCCATAATCAAGAAAGCATAGTTTCAAGTACTATACAAACCATTCTATCTGTTTGTTCGTCATGTTTCGCTCAACAAAGAAATAATAATCCGCAAAACCCCGTTTTTTCTCCGTTTTGATAACATATTTTCCCATTAATTATATAAAAATTATGACGACAGTTATGTGTTTTGTTTTATTTAATGTACATCTAGTAATCTGACAGCCTGACAGTTAGATGAGATTAACTTACTATTTCAATCTACCTTGTTACTATGCAACACACCGATATAACACATGCATTTAACAATCAATTCTTAATAATGCGTGCTAAGTACAATGTACTTTTATTTAAGGTTATGTTCGGTACAGTGAAGTACCGGTTGGAATATTAACCCATATCTGTCTTTCTTTTCTATATGACAACAATATAAAAAAAACTGTCGGCCAACACTTATATTACCATTGCAGTTGGCAAACGCACTTCAGCATGCTAAAAACATCAGAAAAACTCAAAATGAATCTTTTATTAGAAGTAAAATAGAAATATAATCTTGCAAACATGTTAAAAACAACTTGTATCCATTGTTTTTCGTTTACTCAACATAGCGTTTAAAGATACCTTATCTATATAATGATAAGTCTTGGATCGGTTTTACATGAAAAATCTCTCAAATGACGTGTGCCAGAAAACTGCTACATCTACATAATTGGCATGCTTAAGTCAGGGCTTTCAGTGTACATTTTCCCGCAGGGACTTTGCGGTAAACATTTAGGTTGTTATACTTAATACACTGAAAAATTGAACAGTCTGCACAGATTATTTTCGAATTAGGTTGAACATTACTTATCTGTTACTGTTGCAACAAAGCATTAATATCGTTTATTCTGTATCAACCTATATGGTGAAGAAGGAGTGGTACTGCAATATTTTGTCCGATACTATTATAATCTTTTTAAATTTAACAGACTATAAATTTATTTTAATTGACTTTTTTCTTGACGATATAAGGAATTTTGGTACCTAAGAAATTTAATCCGTTGCGCTGGTATCAGATGCATTTTTGTATATCACAGAGCAAATAATATGTACTTAAGGCTTGCATTTTTGTCATTGTTTGAAACAAAATAAGAAATGTTAACTACAGGGAGAAGAAGCAGTCTTGTCTACAGTTTTAAAGACAAAACAACAACAACAACAACAAAACAAAAAAACACAATAACACAAAATACAACAACAACAACAACAACAACAACAACAACAACAACAACAACAACAAAAACAACAAATTTTTATTAAATGTAACTATAAAATAACGATCACAGAATGTCCGTCCATAAAATAAAATACATGTTTCGAATGCAGAATTATATTGAATTGTTTTTTTTTTCTTTTATATTTATCACATTATCTGTTAATATCACTAAAACCTTTGACATGCTCTGTTAAAACGTTTGAACGGTAGATTTACATAATCTTGCTAAACATTATGATATGACGAAAACATAATGCTTTCTAAGCTAATTACTGTACATTTGATATTATTGTGGATATTTCTCATATCAACAGTTATCAGAAATTCACCAAAGAGCCTAATTAGACAAATCTGATTCAACGGAAGTAAACATGGGCCATCAACATTTGTTCAGCCCGGTTGTGATGTTATATCCTTCATAAATTTATGTCATAATGATACTAATAGCTTAAATGTAAGCTAGTTGTTCAAAAGTCCTTTTGTGTATTTATATATTATATGAAATATTTAGTTTGATTTGTTTGATCTTGGAATATAATTCATGAATGTCAAGATATTCCTTTTTGCCTAAAGAAACAAGGTACATTTGTAGTCTAATTAAATATCTGCCTTCTTTTTTATCAGATAGATTTATATTATATGAAATATTAAGTTTTCAATAAACAGGATAAGAGGTATAATAAAACGTATGCAATATCTACAAATCGTCAACATATTTTACAAAGTTAATCAAAGGTAAGGTACAAGTACACATTTTCAAGGGTTTTTAATTCCTAATTTCATTCATCAGGTTTCTTTCTATTATCTTTATATGATACTATATTTTTGTATCTAAGAAAAAAAATCAAATTTTACCCCCACCCCAACAAAAGAAACAAAATATAAAAAAAACAAACAAACAAAACAAACAACAAAAACAACAACACAAAAACGATGGTCATCGAAATAACTACATTGTTTTCTCTCTTCCATAACAGAAATTATTGATAATTATATAAGTAAAGGGCCAATGTTATCTTTCAGTGAAGAGACAACATTTAAAGAAATATGATGCTTGCAAATTAAACATATTTCAATGGTAAAAATGATTTAGAAAATATATGAAAAATGACACCAATTAATATTTGGTAATCAATATTATTAATATTTTTTATTCTGATATAATAATACATGAAAGAGATGAATAAATAGAATACAAACATGTTACGTTTTAGTTATTGTCATAATTAATATATCTAGTGTTAAAAATAGTCATTAAAGTGCAGTTTATTTGCGTATTATTAAAAATTTGCTTTTGTCAAATTGAAAACTATTTGAATTAATCATTGGTTATTTGTAATAATGCATTCGAGGAGGATATGTTAATTTCTGTCGATAGACACAGATTAATTTCAAGTTTCTTTTGATGTTAATTCAAGTCTTACTTTAAGATAAACCTGTATTGATTAGTGATAAGTCAAATATATGTTAGAAATAATATCTATCAAACTGACTAAAATAATTACATTTGCTCGGAATGTAAGGAAAAAAGAAGTATATTTGTATATTTAAGCCATTCTTTTTATTAACTACTCGCCAGGACTCTAACAGAACCAATATATTTTACAAGTAAATTGTCTTTTTTTCTGGCCGTATTAAAACGGTAAGTGCTATAGGGATAACGTTACGATGAAAAATGTTTGTTTCGGAGAAATAACAAATGTATTTGATATTCTTCAATATAACATTTGGCATTCATACATTCGCATCATAAATAATCTTAAGGTATTAGTATATAGATAACGTACATTACAAATTTATTTTGGCTGAGACCTTGTCACTTATAGTGTCTGTTGTCATTGCTTATCGTTTTGTTATTTATTCCTGCAATCAAACAATGCTATAAAATACACACAAAAAGTCAAAGAACACACTATTAGATCCTTATATCAATTCTATATTGAGGGGAAATATAATTAATATACACAGATACAGTTTGTTTTTAATAACAAATCGTCGTCCATCATTAATGTTTTGAACATGTAAACCATTTACTAAACAGAAAAAAGCTGGAATTTTTGTTTCAAATGTATAAAACATATTTATGTAGTCTGTTGATTGAAATCTTATCATTAAACATTGCTTTAGAAAAAACAATTTTTTTATCAACATACTTTAACCAGTGAGTGTCTTACTTTACTAAGTGTGCCCATGTGACTGAAAGGTTGCCTGTACTAGTTGAGGCATAAGCATTGCAGCTACCATTTATCCTTGCGTGGTCGGAGGAGGCGATAAGATGGTTTCGAGTAACTGTGGTCTTTGCAGGTAAGGTGGTTTTGGTCCCTAGCGTTGCTTTGACCTTTGTAACACCCGACGTTAGCCACAATTATCTTTCCTGTAGCGGAGCCATATGACCTATACCTTTTAGTGCGCCGTAAAACAAAACAAAACAAAAACTTGATGATTAAATCAGGTATTGTTCTTGTTATATAATAGCATTATAAAACTTATCAATAAAAAAAAAAAAAATGTACTAAAGTAAATGGTTTATACGTTCTAAGACAAAACAAGTGAATGACTAACCTAAATTTGATTAACAAGAGGTAAAATCTAAAAGTCTTGCGCCCTGTCCTGATTTTGTTTAAGGGCCTCCTGGGCTCCTTGCCGCTGGTTTTTTTGTTGCTGGGTCGCATGGGGATAACGTTCATTGAGCACCGCCTTTCCTTGTAGATCTTGTTTATGCCGGCTCGCCACGGCGAGCCGGTATTACGTTAGGATTTTACTGAAAAACAACCTAAAACTCCGAATCCATCCAAAAATTTAATCGGAGCTTGGCTTCCAGCTTTCTACAAAATTTATCTATCAGGGCTAGGATCCAAAATTATTTAGCCAATCAAATTTAATCTTACATAGCGTCAAAAAAACCTTCAATTTTCACACCATTAATAAAAAGCAGCAAGTATTATTTTGAGCGCAAAGATATAATGATGATTAAAATGTTTGTTTTCATGATTTCTTTTCAAAAAATCATATTTAATTTTAGCGATCTCACCTGTTCCTCTGTAGTAAGTTTTCGTTTGGTTAATTAACATAAGTGTACATGGTTCTGTGCATTTTTTCTTTTCCTTTTTTCCGGTCATTTTATCCTTTATCGGTATTTAGTGTATATATTTACTGGCCGGGGTCAGGGAGGCCCGGACTGGCCGGTTTCCGGGATCGTATAAGATATAGAGGGAAAACTAATAAACTATATTTGTTTGGATTATTGTCGTAATGAAAGGGCATTAAACGTAATTTTTTTTATTGTATGTAATGAACGTTAAATTAATCAAACTAAGGATATAAATATATTTAGGGGTATTTATTAACAAACTTATAATGCAGAAATCCCAATACTAATTATATGCCTAATTAATTGGAAAAATCAAAAACTACATTCTTGAATTGGTCAAATCCCGGGATCCCTTTATGTTTAAATGCGATCCCAAGCTTTTCTGAAAACTTTATATTTGAACTGGCCAATTCCTGGGATCTCTTTATATTTTAATACGATCCCGGCTTTTCTGAAAACTATATTCTTGAACTGGTCAATTCCCAGGATCCCTATATGTTTTAATAGGATCCCGGCTTATCTGAAAAACATCTTAGACTGTTCAAAATCCGGGATCCCTATATTTTTAATAGGATCCCGGCTTTTCTGACAACTTGTGTTTACTTTAGGACTTGTGTCTGTCACTCATTCCAATACTAAATTACATATTACAACTTAACTTTGTATAAAGAGACATTTTTTATGAATTCTACCTATCTAAGATTTATTTGGTCAAGGTCAACAGGCCATAGAGTAAATGTGCATAGACATAGGGACTTCATTCTATCTGTTTACATGCATCTTCATATATACTCATATTCCTCTTTGTTCAACTTAGAGAACTGGCTTCCATAACTTTATTTCACTTTTATTTTGATATTCGCTGAAGTCTCTTCAGCTAACAGAACTATCATTTTTACATTTAAACGCACCCCTGGAAAAAAATTACGAAGCGAGTCGCTTATAGCTTTTTTAAAAGCTAACCTTGTCATATTTTACAATCGTCTGCATTTACGAATAAGTGTTAAACCAATGTTGTCATCCTAATTAGAAAGTATAACAACATACAAGTCTGCATTATTGTATTCAACTTGATTCTTATCAAACCTTGTTATATTCTTGTTCCTTATTGTTTTAAAGTTCGGCCCGGCCTTAGAATGCCAATTTGTTTGATATAAAAATAGAGTTGTGTTGATAACAAATAATGTTTTGTTAGTAAAAAATAAGGGATGTCATAAGACCTAAACGAAACCTATTTTAAAATAAATAGTTATCTATCTATCAATGAGCAATTAAAATTAAAACCTAAACCAAATGTACATTTATTTGAAAAATCTAGAACAATCAGCTCTTAGACAAAACACGTGAATTACTAATCTAAATTTGATAAACAACAGCGTACAAATCCAAAGGTCAATTTCCCAATAACGTACTACGACTTTATAGCCAAATGGCAAATCTTTGTTAACAAACACAAATACAATTGATATGTTTGTTTAACCACTAGGTCATTTAAAATTTTCCGGAAGTTTAGGACAAAACAAAACAATAATTAAAGAACAAGATAAATGATTTATCACTAACAATCATGCCAAGATATTACATGTTTGACCAAAGAAACTGAATGATGTAAGACGCAAAAGACCAGGTTCAAACGAATATTCTCCTTTCATTCTTACATTCATTTAAAAAATACATCTTTTGCACTTGACACCGATCATGAAATTTTTTTTTGCTAATAAGCAGTGTTAAAAACTTAGAGCAACACCACGTGTCAAAACCACGTCACCTACTGGTGATATGAATTGCATCGACACACCAGTAATTGGAATCAATTAAGTCGCTTGTCACTATAAACGGTGGCGGCATTTATGATGCCTTAACCCTTAAAGGCATCCCTGCACCCACAGCGGTAAGGGGCAATATATTTGAAGTCTTCCTTCTCCAGTCAAGTTTAAAATCGTCATATTACCTCTACTCTGTTTCTACGATGTACAACCCAACCTAAATATAATTAGGTAAAAATTAAGATCGAATCGCGAGAGATTTACTTTTTGTCAAGCGAACAATTTACCGATATTTCAATCACTGTTGACATTTTGTAAAAACGATGTTTTAATTATTTCGATTTTAACATCAACAATAATAAACAAAACAAGGGTGTAACACATATTAGATGCAGATAACGTTGTTAATGTTAATCTAGGATCTTTTTATTATTTATTTTGATTTATTGTTGTATATTTAATAGGTGAAATAACAATTGAGAAAACATGTGTTATTAACGTTTTTTTTTTAAAAATAAATCTAAAATATTGAAACTCTTTGACAAACAAAAAGCTATCTTTACGTAATATGTAACATGATTATACTATATGCAATGTCTGATTTATTTCATATAGTATGTGATCAATTTTTGATCAACCTTAATTGATGGGACAAGAGCTAGCTACAGAAAGTATAAATCAAGCATTGTAACGTTTCTGAAAAGATTCGATGATGATATTTAAATAATTGTCCCATTTTTTTGTTAACAATTTGTCAAAACTTAGACAACATCATTATTCGCTTGTAAGTAGTCTTTTTGTATTTCCAATAATCCAAATAATGATGCCATTTAGAAATCCAAGATGAGAATTGTTATCGATAAACACACCAAACGAGAAATATGTTTATCTAAGATAATGAAGATGAAGTTTAATAGACAAATTTTGAAATACTGTCTGTCTTAAAGTAATGCTGCCCGAGTGAGTTTATGAGAAAAAGGCACACAAAAAGAATACAAAGTGACAATTTACTGTACAGGTGTCACAACATTACATTATTTCACAACAATCTAGACAATGTCTCGTAATGCTTAAAGATAACAATCCAAAAAATTTGACCACTATTCTGACATGTTTACAGAGAAAGTATTGAAAACATGAAAGGTTCTAATTTCATTTTGACATGTAGTTATCGAGGGATACAGTTGCAAAAAATAATTCCTCATATAACAGATCACTATAACGGAGGAATTACAAGAAACCAAAAAAATTGGTCTCCAGAATCGTAATTAGTGCATGTTTAACTCGTACTTTTATAATTCCTTGATTTCATTTAATACAAATCGACGACTATTTATTAAAAATATTTATTTTTAAGTGATATAATGAAAAATAATGTTGTTTATGGTTTATATCAAATTACAATCCAAAGGATTAAAATAATTTTATATTTATCTAACAGATTCACCATATATTCATATCAAAAACAAAAACTTAACCTGTTTAAGTAAAAAATATTCTGTCAATCAAAATATTACTCAAGCACCAGACGAATTTCATGTTATATATGCTCTATGCTTTGTTTCATTAAATGTATGATTTGGAAGATATTAGAGAAGATTTTGTCTCCGCTTAAATATAAGAACGACAATGTAGGGGAAAATAAAAGGATGATTAAAAATGAAATTTTTTCAAAAGACATATCAAAACATTTAATTCTAATGATTGTCTATTTATTTATTTTGTAATTATAAGACTATTACAAAAACACTTAATACAAATTATCAATATTTCCATATTTTGTCACATTGATATTCATTATTCTTGATTACTTTTATTTCATTATACATTTTTCTAAAAAAAAAAAAACATTGGCGCCAGATACTTTCACCAAAAAGACTCTAAGAATAATTATTTATTGACGAACAAAAGCAATATTCAGTGAATACAAGTAGGTCACTTAATGATTCTAAATCATTTCGAATCAGGCTTTATGTTTTGTTGTGATTTTATTCTGTGAGGGTAGATGTTATTAGTGTCTTCATTGGCAGATAAATAAAAATCTATAAGACATGTCTTTGTATCAATTTTCATGTATAATTTTGCTTCTCTTGTTGTGCAATATCTTACTTACTTACGTTTTCTTTCATTTTCTATATTTTCCATTGCTTTCTTGAAGTAATGCGAAAAATACGTTCATGTAAACGATGAATATCACACTTTTATTTTTCTACGGCCAAAGCCTGAAATAAATCTTTAAAACCTCTTCCTGTTTATAGCACTTCCTTCAAATGTTTGCTTTCCGTTCATTTGTTCTACTTGAAGTCTCTGTACCAAACAAAGACCTGTTTATGTTCTCTAAAGATAGTCATTGACAATTCATCGGGTATATAACTACAAGTATCCATTAGACACCAAAGTAGACGGGTTTATTTTGAAAATTCCCTGATTTTTTGATATGGTATATCATACCTACATCTACTTTTCAATATCACTGCTATTATATCTTTTGATATGGATATTCATAGATATTGCTGGTGATGTTCAGCCCAATTCTGGACATGCACACACATCGTACATCTCCTCAGATTACAGTTTATCGTCTGATATTATGTCTTCATTAGTAAACTTGCCAAATCACTCCTCTGCTGTTCTCTACAATGTTCAAAGTATAAAACATTTTTCATATTCCTCATTAAATTGACTGTTATGTTTATAACTTGACTGCACCTGTAGTAAGTTTTAAGATTATTTTATTCCTAAAAAGACATTTGATATATAAATGTGTGTCCGTGAAATGGCGTCACATTTTAATGAACCAATAAATTAAGGTACAGTTAATTTATAAAAACGACACCGTTTTAGAACACTTATCGATTTGCAGTTTCTGGAATAAAGGCAACTTTATAGAACTGTTTTATAACATTCAAGATGTTCTGGATATGAAATCATACTTAATTAATGTTTGTTTGTTTGGATTTTTACCGCACGTCAACACATAGCTGGCCATATCGTGCCGAATGCTATAATAGTCCCAAAATGTTATATAAAACTTTATAAATGACAATAAAAATTAGCCAATTAGATCCTAGAATACAATTTTATCACTTTCAAATAATCAATGATGTTTTGTGATGGAATTGCATCAAAGAGTTCTTTGAGTGAATTTACAGAATGAAATCTATTACGAGCCTGTGAAAAATCATGACATTCAAGAAGAAAATTCTTGACAGTAAAATTTTCATTACAACCTACACGAAAGGGACATTTCGGCATCGAAGAAAAACTGTTTGATCACGGCGGTTTGACAGAGATAGAGATGGTGACACATCAAGAGATGGGTTTATATCGTGAAGTCTTATTAAAAGCGACATTGAACGACCAATTTGCTTTCCATTCAAATGATACGAGTTTATTTATAGCCGATCCAATCACAAGCAGGTAACAATAAGGAATCAATAAGTCAGTTTTTTGAAAATTTAATGATTGTTTAGCTAAAACATCTACTTTTTCATTTACTTGTATACCTACATGACTTGGAATCCAATATAATACAGATTTTGTTTTAAGTATATAATGAAATCGTAAAAGAAGTTTCTTCATCATTATATTGTCAGATTTTTTTTTATTTTAATGGATATTAAAACAGAAAGCGAGTCAGAAAATATCACAAATTTATCATGCGCATGCTGTACTATGTATGACAATGCTAAATCTATAGCTTTTGTTTCAGCAGTAAAATTGATGCATTATCTGGTAACCTCATACTAGATGTAAGATTATGTTCAAACACATCCGCACCTACCTTGCAACCATCTTTTGAACCGTCCGTATAAATATGTATAAAATCTTCATGTTCTTCCTTAATAGCTAGAAACTTCTCTTTGAAATGTTCAGGTGAATTTGATGATTTTTTGACATTTGAAAGGTTAATATTTATTTTCGGGGAATTTTAAGTCCTTGGTGGAACTTCCTCATCGTCATTTTGAAGGATACCGTCTGGGTTAATATTACATTTATCTAAATCATCCTTTAAACGAAGGCCTGATGTTTTAATTTCTTTTCGTTTGTTAACAAATTTGTCAGTTTAACTTGGTTTGAAAATAATATTTTTAGCTGGATTTTTGCAATTAGATGAAATTCTAGTTGTATATTGAAGTGATAGCTTTTTTCGACGGGGAGGAAGCGATGGTTCCCCAGCTTTCACATATAGACTTTATACAAGTGAGGTGCGAAAATCACCTAATCTGGCAACAACAAATTGGACTGTCTCCTCTACAACCAGCATTGCCAATTTATCCCAAATTATTTACATCGTCAGCCATTTATCAAAGGAGCAAGATAAGGGTAAATTAGAATGGGAACGTAAGATAGATAATACTAGTAATATGTCAATAAGATTGAAAAGTTTATTCTTAATAAAAGTTTTACCATATTTTCATAACTTTGGTCTATGTCATGAATAGATCAAGCAATATCCTTAAATAGAAATGTAAAAATATGCTCATTTTACAAATGATAAAAAGATAAATTTCCTGGCAAAAACGAATTTACGCAAATAACAATAATTATTATCGTTGATCTTATCTCAAAGATTAATGTATTCGCAGGGTCCTAAAATGGCTTTTCATGACATAAAGTATTAATGTTTACTAAAAGTGATCTTTTTTTTGCTTTAACTGTATTATACTCCTTTATAACATTAATGAGTATTTTACTGATAACAGGTAATTTGCTCATATATATGAAATAATCTAGGTATCTAAAGTTTTTTGGTAGCGTAGCATTTCCAACGACCTTATATTCTATGTTGTAAGCATTCCCCATTTACAACTAAATAAGAGGTACAGCAGGTTAAATGTGGACAGACTGATTCATGTTAGGTAATACAATAATAATATTTTAAGGAAAGCATCGGTGTTCAAAGCCACAGAGAAATCTTTTGAAGAGGTTAGAATAATAATATCATTTTAAATTTTAAGTATCAATGTCATTAACAATTATTGTTTGTACGTAATTATTTTAAATTTTCGAGAGCGATAATATGTTGGAACGCTCATCGTCATATGTTTTATAAGGTGGAAACGTTAAAAATGTTCTTTGTCCTAATGAAGTGTGCTGAGACATCAGCGCTTGTTGACTGCTTCATTAATAAAGCGGATGAAATATGTCAAACTTTATGTCATAAACATGATTGCTGCAGGTGCAAGTATATAATTGCAAGGAAATAACGGAAATGTTTGTCAATTTTCTCAAGTATGACATACTTAAAAACGCAAATAATTGCATGTTCGCCAAAATATGAAATGAAATTGGAAATATTATTTGATCGAAATGATTAAACAGGCATGATCAGTCCTTGCCAATAATCGCAATTTTTGCGTTAAACAATTGCTCATTTGAAAAGCTTAATATAAATGCGGCATTGAACAGTACTGTCTTCGTATCAGACGACAAAATTCTTACAAAACTACGTCTACCATCTGGATAAGAACAAAACACACAAGAAATATATATGAAAGATTTCATTTATCATCAAGGTAAGATATGATAATTGAATGGTGGAAGTTACCATTGAAATAACGGCTGATCTAATTATCGTTTTACGATATAAATAATTGTCAGTGGAGGAATCCATCTTAAAACTTATCATTTTACAAGCAGTTTAAAAACAATTTATGGTGTTGGTAATGGATTATAACCCGAACTATTCAGTATATGAATGGTTCAGTATATGAACGGTTAAAATAAAAATTCCTCATGATGTGTTGTTTTTTTATTTTGTGTTTAGAAGAAACATTTTAACATATTTTTACTTAATTTCAATCAAAGTTATTGTTCACATACATTTCTTGATTTATTCTCGATGTTGCAAATTTATAAACAGTATTCGCCTCAATTCAATTTAACTAAAATTATATTTAATATATGCCAGAACTAGTCTCAAAAAGTTTAAGTAGATCTAAGTCAAATTAGTTCAATACACTTCTATATAACTTAATAAAGATACACCAGATGTATTAGCAAACATGGTAAATGTGTCCTAACCTTAGTATAAATGTGTCTTAAAGTATGCTAAAAGTTTTGCTTTTATAAAAATGCAATTAGACAGACTTAATTAGACTCTTAATTACATTGTTAGACATCTGAAGCCTCTTTTGTGATTTTCACAAATTAATTCTACATTCATGACGACGGTTTCATATTGTATATTGTAAACCAAGTGATCTGACTATCGTCTTCTCTTCGCTTCTTGTTCATTTAAATTAAAATATCACAGATCCTCATAAGCATATACAAGATAGGTATAGGTATATCTAATCTTTATTCTTAAAAGTAACTTGAACATTTCTTCCGTTCTACTTTCAACGGTCACTGCACATAGACATGTGACCTACACCAGACCTACACCTGATTGTTTTTTTGAAACAATATATGCTTAAGATCTGTATAAGATCATATTAGTTATGTCGACTTTGTTATTATGTATACCGATATAATACATGCAATACTAAATTAAGCATTTAAGAATAATAATACGCATTTAGTACAATGTGACCTTATCCAAGATAACGTACCATAAAGCGATAAAACCGTTAAATATTAACCCAAACAAATCATAATCGATATGATTTTTTCTTTATAAAAATCGTTAAATAAACTCAAAATGATTATTCTATTTAGATAACTGTTGTTGGCTCTTAGAAAAGAAACGCTGGAAAATAACAACCTTGCAGACACGCTAAAAAAGATAAAAACTGTATTTTCTGTTTCGTATTTTATCTTCTAATTAACATAATGTCTGAAGATACCTTATCTATGTTAAGTCTTAAAGCAGTTTTTGCAAGTAAAAACGTCTCTCAAATGAGCTTTGCCAGAACACTCTAACAGTAAAAAAAATTGTAATGATAAGGTAACGACCATAGAATGTCTATCCATCAAAATGAAACAATATACATTGCAGTTTGAATTGATGATTTAAGTGCTGATACTGGTATATTTTTTCAAATTTTATCTATAAATATGTCTTGCTCTGATAAAACTTTAAAAGATAGATTCCAATGCACTTGTTTGACAATATAACATGACTACCACAACTATGTTTTTATAATGATGTTATTCCAAACAGTATAACCGAACCATGTAAAAATTACATAGCAAGTAACATAGGTCCTTATATGTGAAGAACATAAAAACCAAATAAGATTCCTTAAGGACCCTAATGGGCACTATCAGGAACTAAAAAAAAATTGACATCATAGGTCAGATGTATACCTTAAAGTTCACCTGTATGCAAAATTTAAGCAATGTTTACCGTACGGAAATCAAGTAATGGCCAATTTTCTGAACTCAAGCTAGGATGTTATGAGGGCCCATTTTTAGAAATGAAGAACCTTTAAATAATCTGCAATAACATTCTAATGAAAAATGTTTTCCCATTATTTTTTTTGTAGAAACAAATAGTACCATTCAGCTGACAATCCACATAAGCAAAATTATGGTTTCTACTTACAATTTATGAAATCTGTATAGAAATGTTACCCTACCCCACCCATTTTTACCACGTGTCTGACCATTTTTCTACTTAGAGAGCCTAATTTAAAGAATTCTTAAAATTTACCTAAATGAGTGCCTGTTTTCAAAGTTTCCCTAAATTTTTAAAAAAGTATATTGGTTGATCTTGACGTAAAATATGAAATACTTTTACCGTCTAGTTTTGATTATATTACACTTTGAAAATATCAGGTACCATATTTATGACTAGATTTAGCATAATTTAGCCAATAAATAACTATATAAATTATAAAAATCAAAATTAAACACTTTTTTTCTGTCCAAATGGGACATGAGAGATACATAAATAATGTAAAAAGAAAAAGAAAAGAAAAAAGTTGACCCTTCTGGGGATTGAACCCATGGCCCTCATTATCAATGTAGTTAACAGTAGTTCTAGCCTATTTGAATACTCAAAGCGGAGGTAATGCATAAGGATGCTAATACTTTAAATTATAATTGGTGATCTATATTAGACATTTACTATTGTTTTCGGCCATTATAGCAAAAGTGTTTCTGATAACATTATTTGTGTATTAACTTAATTAGTTTTTTTTACCGAGAAAGGCATTTGTTAGTGTCATGTTTATAGATAAATCTTCATGATTTGGAAGTCTGCAATAAAGCTAATTACCGTATATTTGACATTATGGTGGATAAATCGTATATCAACAGTTATCAGAAATTCACCAAAGAGCCTAATTAGACAAATCTGATTCAACGGATGTAAAAATGGGCCATCAACATTTGCTCATCATTTTTGCGATTTGTTTTTCCCTCATAAATTAATGTCATAATGAAAGGTAATAATAGCTTACTTGCAAGGCAAACCTATGTCAACTTTTATATTATGTTATATTATATGACACATTAGGCGTTCAGTAAACAGGAAATGGAGTATAGTAAATTGTATGCAATACCTTCAAATTGTCACAATATTTTGTAAAAATAAAATAAAGGGAAAGTACAAATTTCGATTTTGAACCTTTGCACAGACTTGAAGATTAGAATTAAACATCTATACATGAACATGACAAATATGAATTTAGAAATACAGATATGTTCATAAGGCTGTTGTCATAGAGTCATCAGTAAGATAATTTCTTGACATTCACAGTAAAACAATGGGTATGCCCTAAACAAGAAAGCAATAGGCAGAGAAAGATAAAAGCTTTATGCAAAATCTAACATAATATGATAAAATGCCAATATTTAAATTATTTAATCTAATTTTAATAGCAAAATTAAGTTTTATTTCTATAGACCGTTTAAAGGCGGTACCTTTCTTCGTTCCTTCACATGTTTTAAAGGTATTTTTTCTGTATTGTGTTGCATGTTTTGAATGCTTTCATGTCTCGTGATGTCATATATAGTTATATTGTTGTTCATGGGTCGTATCCTCTTTCTATTCTCCCTCTTATCAATTTTGAAGCATGTCCCACCCCTTTGTCCGTACACCCTCGTCCCTTTAATTTCCACACCAGCCTCTTTAAGTTCTTATCATTTCGCTTATTACATGTCCCCTTCTTCTCCTCCGATATTGGTTCGGTGCCTTCTTTGAGCCTTATTGGTGTGACTGGATTGTGTCGGGGTTTCCGTTCTATGAACCTTACCTTGCCTTGTTGGTCTCTGTTCACATAGTTTTGAAACATTATCAGTATCACTGGGGAGTATTGTGAAGCATGTTAGAATGATTGACACATTACCTGGGTCTCATTACTTAAAGCTAGCTTAGAGTCTAGATCTTATTCAATTTATTTTCTTTAAGCAACATTTGAATCTAACATGTTCCTTATTTAACAGACACTTTCAAGGCCTTCATTGTACATTTGTTATTGATATTCAACATAATTTTCAAAAGATTTAAAAATGTAGAATACAAAAGAGTTGATTTTAAGTAATTTCCTGAATTATTCAATATATTTAAACCAGAAATAATTCAAAACATATCACCAAATTGTTGCTGTGTTGCTAATCTGAGTATGATTAAAATATCTTTGTTAAAATTGAAAACTTTGTAAATTAATCATTCAATTTGGTAATTTGGTAATTAAAAGTTTTTCCAGACTTTTATAATATTGGTCTATGCGAAGAATATATCAAACCATGTTTTTAAATAAAAATGTAAAGATGTGATATATTTTCCATCTGGAAAAAGATACATTCCTGACTAAAAACAATCAAAGCAAATGACAACTAGCCGTTTATAAATATTTGTTTATATATATGAAAACATTTTTTGTTAATTCGTAACCCGACAGCAATGTTGGCAAACGCACTTCAGCAAGCTCAAAAACATCACAAAAAAGAAAGAAAACCCAAAATTATTCTACTGTTATGGTTAACTGTTTTTGGTTCTTAGACAATAACCCTGAAAAACATTAACCTTGCAAACATGTTTTAAGATTGAATCTGTTTTTTTTCCTGTTATTTTTCTTCTCCTTTAACGAACATAACGTCTGAAGATAACTTATCGATGATAAAAATCTAGAAAAGGGGTGATCCCTTGGACAAAATTACATGAAATTTGCAGATTGATTTGATTGAGTCTGTACAGAAGTCTTGTCTCATTTTTGAAAGTAAAATCCTCTCTCAAATGAGGTTTGCCAGAACGCTGTAACAGTATATGTGTTTGCAATTATAAAGTCACGATCAGAGAATGTCCATCCATGAAATGAATACAGGGTTATTTCACAATGGTGTCCGTCACAGAAGATTGTGGCTAATGACGGCAATGAGTTATACTGCAGTCGGGTTCTTTTCTTTTGTCATTTATCATCAGGTTCATTTTGTTAAAATATGATAAACAAGATCAACAAGGAAAGGCGGCGTTCAATGAACGCAACCCCCATATAACCCAGCAACAAGAACCAACGGCAAGGAGCCCAGGCGGACCCCGAACAAAAACAGGACAGGGCAGGGCAAAGACAGAGCACAGACAGGTTAAAGCCTTGTTCACATTCAGCTGTGATTGGTGATAATGTAAGCATTAACTGCGGAATAATTTAAATATTGCTCAGATATTCAGAGTCCTGGCTACTCAGCATGCTTTGAGGCCCTTCTTAAATATATTTGAAGTTCTTATTTGATCGTGTATGTTTAATATATAATTTCAGCTCCATCCATTCTTCTTTTGCTGACTCTTTTTCGGCATTTGGTATGATCCTGCTTAGAAAAGGGAAAGTAGTTCTGTACGCTTCCCTCCTGTCAGGCCAGTCATTGAATTTGAATATGTTATCTACGGAAATGATGGGATAAATCTCTCTTTATGGAAGAACTCTGTAGATGTCAGGACTTTATTTATAACTTCACAGATGAGATCCTCTTTGTCTTGTACATATCTACCTCATTGTTTATTTGAGTTATGTCAGAGCCTTGCTAGATTTTCTATAAGATATTTTCTAAGTATTTCTCCTCTCCTAGTCTTCATTTTAACCAACTTTTGCTTCAATTCTCCCATCAATTCTCCCATTCTGATAGCGCTTTGTGAAATTAGACATGCCTTTACTTGGAAAACATTGAACACATCGCTAATAATCCAGTCCATCCTGAAATGCATTAAAGCGAGGAAACGATCTGTGGTAAGAAGTTTCCAAAAGTGTTTTGCTCTATCAGGATTTTTTATCTTTTCCACCGGCAATCACTTGAAGTTTAAAAACTCTTTCATATTCGCAAAAGTAAAAGTATAGCATATCTTTTTTTGTATCACATACTGCAAGATCTAAATTATCAGCCTAACAATTGCACAACTGTTACATAGTTACCACAGTTTTCATTACCACCAAGTTCCTGGTTCAATGTGTCAATCAATAGTTTAACTGCTCACCTTATGTATTAAGTTCACGTTTGTCCCATCAGTATTAATTCCAACAAGCTTATTGGTTATCATTTCAATTTTTACATTCACTGGTTGCATATCCATCTTAAACCTTCTCAAGATGACCATTTTTACCTGGACTATGTCAAAAACTTTAGTTTCTAAATGTCCACTTTTATCTACATACCTATCATATACAAACTCTTGTCTCTAATGCCTTTATCAGTACCAGCATCTGATAGGATAATGAAGAATCTTGTGGATTTTGATTTTCGCGTACACTATCTTTAGGAACATCTGAACAGATTTCATAAAATTCCTTGTAAGATTAATTATTTCTATAATTTTGAGTCACTGAAATCCCATTTTCACAAGCAGGTTAATAATTGTTTTGATGTAATGATTGAATTTTTGCACCCTTTACCGTTTTTGGAAATTTGTAAGACGTCAGCCGTTTCGGGAACTTAAGCCAAACTAACTGAAAGTATCACGGTTTACGGTATTTGACGATCAACGATCTGCAATGGCCGTAAAAAGGAGACCATCGATATTAACGATTAATAAGAATCATTATAGGCGACTAAATATCGAAGTACACTTTTAATCTGAAGAAATATGTGAGGTGTTATAAGAAATAATTTACCGTCAATCCCTTTTTTTGCAAAATTGTAATATATTGTTTTATTTTCAATAGCTTCATCGAATCATGTAAAAACCTACTTCGCAATTAAAATGTAATTCAAACACTCAATTATGTTCTTGAAGTCATAACGAAAGATAAGCTGCAATATAGGCCATTAAATGTCCAGAACATAATTTGATACAGCCAAATGAGATTTCTTAAATTATAATTAGTGATTTACATGCTACATTAACTAATGGTTTCGGCCATAATGTCTACCAACGTGTTTCTGATAACATTTTGATGTATTAACTTAATTATTTTTTACCGAGAAAGGCCATTAGTTAGTTTCATAAATAAAGATAATCTTCATGATTTGAAAGACAGGAATAAATCTAATTAAAGTACATTTGATATAATGGGGATATTTCTCATAACAATAATATCAGAAATCCATCAAAGAGCATAATTACACAAATCTGGTTCAGCGGAAGTAAATATGGGCCATCAACATTTGTTGAGCTTTCCAGTGATTTATTTTATGTAATGAATATATGTCATAACGATACGATAAATAGTTTATTTTTAGGGGAACAATGCCAAACTTTCATGTGCTGTTATATTATATGACACGTTAGGCATTCAGTTAACAGGATATGAAGTAAAATCAAGAGTATTAGAAAATATCTTCAAATTGTCAAAATAATTTATAAATGTAAATTAAAAAGAATGTACAAAATTGCTTTATGAAATCTTTATCAATACCTTTTATATTTCATCATCCTATTTTCATTTAACATAATCCTTAATGATGAAGAACGCTTAAAACGTCAATGTTACAAATGATACAGTTACGGGTTTATTGAACATGTTAATGGACGGTAGTGTACCGTCCATGCCCTAGCACCGGCTTGATCAGAATTCAACATCAAAACATAAAAATGATAACATTTTAATAAAAAACATCCGCAGACGTGTTTATACGTCATGGGACCTGCAAAAAGAGACATTTGTGTCATTCCACGACAAGTGACGTATGGTTCCAAGTAAAGCAATGCATATGTCCTTTACAAGAAAACAATAGGCGAAGCTAATTAAAATGGAATATTGAAAATGGATCAGAGGTTTAATTAGCCTGCATAACACGGAAAAATGTGTTTATAATATCAAAACAAGGTTAGCTTTTAAAAAAGCTAGTAGCGACTCGCTTCGTAATTTTTTTCCAGGGGTACGTTTAAATGTAAAAATGACAGTTCTGTTAGCTGAAGAGACTTTGACGAACATCAAAATAAAAGTGACATAAAGTTATGGAAGCCAGTTTTCTCAGTTTAACAAAGAGGAATATGAGACAGTATATATGAAGATGCATGTAAACAGATAGAATGAAGTCCCTATGTCTATGCACATTTACTGTATGGCCTGTTGACCTTGACCAAATAAATGTTAAATAGGTAGAATTCATAAAGATGTCTCTTTATACGAAGTTAACTCGTAACATGTTATTTAGTATTGGAATGAGTGACAGACACAAGTCCTAAAGTAAACACAAGTTGTCTATTAATTCAGCCAGAAAAGCCGGGATCCTATTAAAAATATAGGGACCCCGGAAATTGACCAGTCTAAGATGTTTTTCAGATAAGCCGGGATCCTATTAAAACATATAGGGATCCCAGGAATTGACCAGTTCAAAAATTTAGTTTTCAGAAAAGCCGGGATCGTATTAAAATATAAAGAGATCCCAGGAATTGGCCAGTTCAAGAATGCAGTTTTCAGAAAAGCTGGGATCGCATTAAAACATAAAGGGGTCCCGGGATTTGACCAATTCAAGAATGTAGTCCTTGATTTTTCAAATTAATTAGGTATATAATTATAAGTATTGTGATTTCCGCATTTTAAGTTTGTTAGTAAATAGCTCTAAATATATTTATATCCTAAGTTTAATTAATTCAACGTTCATTACATACAATAAAAAAACTTAACGTTTAATGGCCTTTCATTACGACAATAATCAACACAAATATAGTTTATTAGTTTTTCCTCTATATCTTATACGATCCCGGATCCCCGCCAATCCGGGGCGTCCCGGATCCCGGCCAGTAAATATATACACTTAATACCGGAGACCGGAAAAAAAGGAAAAAGAAAAAAATGCACAGAACCAGATGTAACCTACTACAATGGAACAGGTGAAATCGCGAAATCAAAAGTCAGTGTAAATATGATTTATTTAAAAGAATTCATGAAAACAGACATTTTAATCATCATTATATCTTTGCGCTCAAAATAATACTTGCTGCTTTTTAAAAATGGCGTGAAAATTGAGGGTTTTTTGACGCTATGTAAGATTAAATTTGATTGGCTAAATAATTTTGGATCCTAGCCCTGATAGATAAATTTTGTAGAAAGCTGGAAGCCAAGCTTCGATTAATTTTTGGATGGATTCGGAGTTTTAGGTTGTTTCTCAGTAAAATCCTAACGTAATACCGGCTCGCCGTGGTGAGCCGGCATAAAAACATAGGGACGAAACTCGTCTGTTCTGTTTTGAACATTATGAAAGCAAACGTCTCTTTCATAGCCGTATACTTCTGATAGTATACATTGATTGCATCCCTCTTCCTATTTGATATAGACTATAGAACCCATGACAAACAAACGGACCGATTTTTTTTGTGCTATAATATGGCAAGACCACGTTAAGTTAATTTTGCATCATGTGAAAAATTGATTGGCAACAGATAGTAATTGGTAAATCACTCGATCCAATTTTCTTGATATATATCTTAACACCCTAAAAACAATTATGAAATATGTTTATAATTCATAAGAAAACAATTGCTCATCAAACAAATGTTTGAGAACTCATTCGTTATTGACTACAGGTTTTTAAAGATAAATATTTCATTTGAATAATGGCCCAAAATCTATCAACCTTCGGTATTTTCTTAAAAAAAACCCCAAACATGTCCAATAATAAAGGATACTTTATAATATACACTTAAGTATTCAGTTACATGCTATAATCTAATTAAGTATGAGAACAAATCAAACAATGGACAGGGATAAAATGCTGACAAATATAATGCATCCATTTAAATAGTGCTTCAACAATAGAATAAAACTATAATAATTGATACATGCTAGGTCAATTGAGTTAAGTCTGAAATAATTGTCTTGCCAGTGTAACTGGATCTGCGTGATGTTCAACTCATATTAATATGTGAAATGTGTTGCTTACAAAAGTGTGAATCAAATATATTTTTGTTACGTTTCTGTAAAGATTCTAGATGATATTTTGATAATAACGCCATTTGTTTTGTTAAGGATTTGCCAAAACTTAGAAATATTACTCGCTAGCAGGTTATATTCGTCTTTCCTTATCAAAATGCAAATTGAAATTCAAAATAAAAATCGATATTGAGACAGAAACAAATCGTCAATATTTTGTCTAACATATTGAAATGAATTTCATTGACAAATTCTGAAGATAATATCTAACTTAAATATAACCAAGCTCGAGTAAATTTATTCTATTTTAACATTATAAAATATCGTTCCATTTCCTTATTAGACAATTAGATAAATAATAATAGTATTAAAAAATGAAATATTTACAGGTACATGTATACCTGAATAGGACTGAAAAAGACGTTTTGCAAAATTAATATAGCAGATGAATGCCCAGGTGCCATAGTATTCCATACATGGAAGACAAGACATTTTACAGAACAGCTTAAATATTTTGACCACCTATCTAACATATTTATAGAGATAGTATCGAATAAATCAAGTGAAGTGTTCTAAATCATCTTTACATTTTCAAAGAAAATATTTCCTTATGAAACAACAAACCCTCAATTGTTTACGATTTAAATGTGATTAAGCTGAAATAACATCTTTGTCTTCAAATAATAAAGGTCATATGTTCATAAGGAAGTCAGTGTAGAAAGTAGAGCAATACTTTAACGCATATTGTCCCATATGTATTTAGGTTATTGCTTATAAATGTTTACATAATATAACATAATTTATCAAAAGATTATGGATAAGTGGAGTTTGCAATTCAATCTGTCATTTTTCTTTTCTTTCTTGGGTGAAAAGCAAACACCGGCTTTTCGCACACATTTACAGCATATTCTAAAATTTAGAAACCTGAGTTATCTTTTATACTGACGTTGCTGCAGTTGATGCATTTAGGTAGGGGATTCTGTGGTATTTTCATATTTTTGGACTTCTCCGATATCTTTCTCAAACATGTTCGCTAATTCTCCTATACTCCTACTGGATTTCTGTTTCTTATACCTACCATTGAAAGCATGTCATAATGTCTTAAATATAGTTACATGTATCATCTCTACTCTGAAAAGTCTTTGTACCTAGTTATATTTAAAGTATGTTCAAAACAATTTTACAATTCATCTTGAATTGATTTAGATATATAGTTAAAAATAGTACTCGATTTTTAAAAATATGTCATGAGTTTCAACCGGTTTTATAGGGTTTATGATTTTAATTATAAGTTTCCTCTTTCTTATAAATGTGCAATCATTTGATGGATAATATTCTTCAAACACTATTACTGATATTGTGTGCTGGAGCAATTACTTTTGTTTATGATAAATGGTTACAAACAAGGACGATTTCCTAATCCGGGAACTTATAATCCTACGTTTCTTCGAATTTTCAACAAAAGCTATTTAAAAGATACAAGTACCATTATTTGTATTCATTAATAAAATTGGTATTATGTTATATAAATGCAATAATCATATACTCTTTAGATATAAGAAGTGACAGACAGTCCCAAAAAATTGTTAAAAATTGTATCGGGCAAAAACGATAATATAGAAGATTGTTGTGTGTAATCAAAGGTCGAAGATCAAGTTACTGCTGAGGTTTTCAATATATTATTACAGCAGCCTTAAAAAGCTTTAGGAACATGTCAACTAGATGTATATAATTCCAACCTTCTTTAGTTTTGACGTAAGCCATAATTCATTATTACAGCAACAGTATCTGAAATTAGAATAAATAATAATTTGAAAACATTCCTATTTTAATGTATTTTTAGAAGTACTTTGAAAGTAAAATGTTACTTTTAAATTTTTTATTTCGATAAGTATTTTCCAAATATAGATTATGCAAGAACTCTCGAAAAATTTCCTTTGCCTACCAAATGCAATTGTACTGAAACTGATTTATTTTATCTTTTACCATAACAATTATTCATTGTTACTCTCGTGGTAAAAGCGTTTCGTCTTGCATCTAAACTGTTGGAATTTCGAATCCTTATTTCAAATTTATTAATTTATTTCTTTTATTTTTTGCCGCTGACTTTCATACAAAGAAATATTCTTTTCTTGATCTGTAAGTTAAACGGAGTGATGATTCATCCAATAAAGACATTCACTTTCTTTTTGAGTATTTAAGTAATCATCTTTTAATAAATGTGTAATGAATTGTACTCTGATAATTTTTTTGACATGTGTCATATAAATGTGGATTAAAAAGCAAAGATGTAAAAGTTCAAAAAATGTATATAAATAAAAATGTTTTTTTTTAAATGTTTTTTTTTAAAATGTGTTTTCGATATTTATTGTGAGAATGTTACTTAGTATTTTGAAGTTGATTAGTCACATGTATTTCAAATTTTGAAAAAAAAAGCACAATAGAAATGTATCATTCTGATATCCGTATAAAATATTTCTTGAGAAAAAAGTAAAATGAGCTGATAGTTATATAGAAAAATATTTTGTTCTAGAACTGCGGTATATAGATATGTCGTTTCGGACAATGTGTCTCACACAAACCAAGAATATTCAAATATAATTATTGTGTAGTTTGTTGTCATTTATGATACTTACTACTTTCACCATAATTTCATATGGAACACAGACCTTCCATTGGACGACTTCACTTTAATGTCTCTAGCCAACTTAATACGTTGGCTGTTATAAATCTGCTAAGACACCACGTTTATAAACTGTGTCATTAGATAAGCAGATATAAAATATATCATATTTCATTTCATAAACGTGGTTGTTGTAGATGCAAGTATTAAATTGCAAGGAAATATCCGAAATGTTTGTCAATTTTCTCAGGTATGAAATACTTGAAGAGCAATTAAATAATGTTCGTCCAAACATGAAATTAAATTGGAAATATCATTTTATCAAAAACGATTAAATAGGCATGATCAGTTAATGCACCTTCATGCAATTATCACAATTGCTTACTTTAAATACATTATATATAGAAGAATTAAACAGTATTGTCTTCATATCAGGTGAGAATAGTTTCTTAAACAATTTCGTCTTGAGGGGGCGTGGACGGTAACTTGCACTTTCCAGTACCGTCCATGAACAGGCTCAATCAAACCGAGCCTGCAACATTTTCAATTTTGTTGTATTGGACTTTCTTTAGGGATTCTGTTTTTCTCTATTTTTTTATCAAAACAGAACACACATTAAATATATATGAAAAATTTCATTTATCATCAAAGGTAAGAAACATGGTAAATGTGTCCTGACCATATTATTATTGTGTCTTTAAGTAAAAGCAACGTGTTTTCTTTATAAAAAATTCAATAAGACAATCGTAATGAATTAAAACGCTTTATTACGTTGTAGGTCATCTGAAGTCTCCTACGTGAATTCAACATATTATTTCTACATTTATGGCGACGGTTGTGTTTTCTTTAGTGTGCAACTAATGATCTGACCGTCGTCTCTTAAATGTTCCTTTTACATTTAAATATTTTTTAAAGAACCTTATTTCTTTAATAATTAGCATATACAAGATATGTCTATTTAATCTTTCTTCTTAAAAGTAACCTGAGTATTTGTCCCGTTCTGTTAGCCGTTACCACATAAATACATGTGACCTGTAACTGAGCGCTTGTTGAAACAATGCATACATAAGATCTGCATAGGATCAGATAAAATATTAAAAGGTATCAATCTATATCTTATGAAATATTTTAATAAAATTCATCAACAACTACATTATATTGGTTTCATTATTATATGGTTGATTACCGAAAAAGTTGTAACATAGAATGTCTCTCATGCACAATTTAAGCAAACATAAATCTTCCGGAACAAAATATTATTTTGCCATTTCAAGTAGGGTTTTTACCATTTTAGCAATGATTTCGTGCTTGCACCATTTGGTTTTAAGGCAATAAATTACCATATTTATTCCATAGTATACTTTTTTTTTTAAAAAATCCATACACTAATTTTTGCATCAGATTTATAGCCTTATACATTAATATTATGTATTTACCGATATTATACATGCCATACATAATGAAGCATTAAATAATATATATATACATATATATTTAGTACAATGTGCCCTTATCCAAGATAACGTACGATATAGTAATGCACTTGTTGGTACAATAACCTTAAGCAACCGTTTTTTTTAGTATACGAAAACAATTTATAAAAGATTCGTAAGCCGACAAGTCATGTATGTTAACATCGCTGTTGGCATGGTCAAAACATTACAAAAAAAAATTTCTTGTGTTTTTTGGTTCTTTAAAAACCCTAAAAACAATAACCTTGCAGACATGTCAAAAGATATAAAAACTGTTTATATGTTGTTTTTCTTCTAATTAACATAACGTCTGAAGATACCTTATCTATAATAAGTCTTGGATCACATATGTAAGTAAAAACTTCTCTCAAATGATGTTTGCCAGAACACTGTAACAGTAAATGTATTTGAAGTTATAAATTTACGATCATAGAAGGTCCGTACATAAAATGAATACAAGGTTATTTCACAATAGACATTGTAGCTTGAACTGTTGGTTTAAATGTTCTTATATTTACCACAATGCATCTGTGAATATTTTGAAAACATCTCTGTGCTCTCTGGTGAAACCTTTTAAATGTTACATTAAAATGTACTATGACTTAAAACAAATATTTAGTTTTTATAATGATGAGATTTCCAAACAGTGTTATCGAACCATGTACATAAAACTACTTAGCAAGTAAAATGTAATTCAGACCCTCAATATTGTTCTAAAATCCGGACCGAATAATAAGCCGAAACATAGGTCTCCTAAATGTCCAGAACATAAAAGCCAAATGAGAGCATTTAAATTACAATTGATGATCTATATAAGACATTCACTTATGTTTCGGCCATTATGTCTACCAAAGTGTTTCTGGTAACATTTTTTATGTATTAACTTCATTATTTTTTTTTACACCATTTGTTAGTGTCATGTTTATAGATAATATTCACGATATGAAAGTCTGCAATGAAGCTCATTACTGTATATTTGATATTACATATCAACAGTTATCAGAAATTCACAAAAGAGCCTAATTAGACAAATCTGATTCATCGGATGTAAATATGGGCTATCAAAATTTGTTCAGCTTTTTTAGATTTGTTTTCTTCGAGAATTTACGTCACAACGAAACGTTTATAAAAGGTGAGAAGTCAGATGTAATATTATAATTATGACATATTAAGCGTTGAGTTAACAAAATATAGGGTTAATCAATCGTAAATCGTGAACAAAATAATTCATAAAATCAAATTATAAAGATTGTACAAAATTTCTTTTTGAAGTTATTTTATCACAAATTTCATCTGTTTTGCATTTAATCAGCCCTAGTATTTATCGGTACGCTAAACAAACCCAGCAAAATTGAGAATGCACCGTGTATAGCAAGTAACGCAGTAATGTGCAAATAACGCTGGAATTGTGCAAAAGTAACGCAGAATTGCGCAATTTAGTGGCTTAAACGAGCACCGGGATAAGAAAATGGACCAGTATTTTTTATTGTTCACCAAATTGGAAGAAGTGAGTTATATGGTTGCTGAGACATTATACTTTAAACCTTACAGCATTCAAAACTATTTCCATGAAAATGTTTATTTTTCAAGATTATTCGTGAAAATGATGACCTTACTAGCGTATTGATGGCGATTTTAGTCTTGTTGATATCTTTAAATACAATAACGTTCATATTACTTTATGATCTTTTATATGCGGTGTACGTAAGACAATCTACTCGTGTCATATTTCACTAAATTTTGCAGATAAAACGTAATTGAGACCATTTTTACGAGGTAACGCCGAATTCGTGTATGAAGCACTAAAGCAACAGAGGTTATCTCATTAAAAGACGCTAAATTCTATTTTACGAGCTCCCTTCTATTGTTATACGACACTTGTAGTTACATACAATGTATTTATTTGACGAAACACAAACCTTACATTCAAAACAGTAATCAGGTTGTCTTTCTCTCGAATGATTTAAAAAAGTAAACATATTACTAACAAGAATTGTAATCCTGGTTAAATTTTAAATGTCGAAGCCGTATGTGCTTATTCATTTCTTAAATTTGATTTAGCAAAAAATATTTTGGTTCTTTTACTTACTGTGTTTTTCGTTTTGGTGATAGCGTTACTTTTAAGTTAATTACACATTCCAGCGTTACTGGATATGCACAGTGAGAATGTTGCAGGATCTTCAAGCCCTGTCACCGGCTTAACCAGAATTCAACATGGAAACATTAAAACAATAACATTTGAATTAAAAATCATACGTTGACGTGCATATGCGGCTGTTGCAATAGAACCTTCAAGGAAACACATTCATGTCATTCTATAAAACAGGCAACATACCCTAAACATGATAATATGTATGTTCAAATAGGAATACCGGGATAACCAAATAAGGAAAAATTCAAATTAAATACTCTTTAAGCACCACTAGCATACGCATACAAACTCTATGTCATGCAGATATATCTTTAAAAATCGAATAAACAACATCTTGGATTTAATTGAGGGGCCACTATTTATGGCCTAAAACTCATTTCCCTGCAACTGAGAGTATATTAGAAGCAACGTTCATTTTATCTTTTTGGCTCTTTATTATATATTCTTAAACATATATATTATAGTTTGCAAATCTACAATATTTTGATGTATAATCATCGGAGTTCAATGTAAGAATATCATAAACATCATGATATCGAGGGATTACAATGTTATAATAAGAAAGGTACGAAACTGGTCAGCTCTCTTTGGGACATTATGAATGCGAACGTCCAATACTGCTAACATTTAATTTGATGAGATTTGATAAGGCGGTACTCCGCGCATTTGAAGGATCCCTTTCATTTAAAATCCATGTATATAGAGAGTTATAAGTGTACAGAAAATTAATGAGCCAGAGCTACAGATAAGCAGCGTATCTGCGTAATTACCCAATCATTTGACCAATTTACCCAAATAAAATAAAATATTTGCGTAATAAAAACGCAAATCAAAATATCAGTACCCAACTTGTTTTGATTCTCTAGCGTATTTCCAATATCTCGGACCGTAATTCACCTAGCAAAAACTGCCAAACACATCCGAAAATAGCCTGTTTCCCTTTCTGTACTTTCGTTTTCCATTTGTTTACCGGGAACTATTGAGTAAACTGGTTATATTAAAATCTTTTTTTTTGCGGAAAAGCTTTATATACTTATGAGAGATATCCAAATCGTGGCCCAGACTGAGGTTTATTTACTTTCTCCAACAAAATGGCGAAACGGGGCCGAAAAAATCAATTAGATCTAATTCAGTACAGTCTAATAAAATATTTGGTTATCTTACCGCGCCAGGGCCAAAGGATGTTGTAAATAATTTGTTAAAAGAACTTTTAGACAATGTTTGTTCACAGTCTTTGTGTATTGTTTCGAGATAATGAACAATATTTTGACCGATGTTTGTCGGTCTCGGAAAACCAAAATTAAGCATTGTGGGGAACGGCTGACGTTAGATACAAAACGTGATTGGGAAAAGAGATTTCCATGGCTAGTTATTTTAGAAGACAATGATCTGAACACTAGACTGCAACGCAATGTGTGTAGATCAATGAAAAATGAGTGTAAACTTACAAGTGTTTGGGCGGAAGATGGTGCCCTAAGCATTCAGATATCAAGCATTATAAGACACAACGGTAGCTCCGAACACAAAAGTGCTTGTGCAAAAGAAGAACAGAACAAATATTTGAACACTGTCAATGAATGTGACCAAGTGAAAATTAACATTTCGAAAGAAGATGAAATACTTTTGAACACTGTGTATTTCTGTGCAAAAGCTGAACTTCCCTCCTCTCAAATAAACGGAATGCTTGAATTACAAAGATTGAATGGCCTTGATATTAAGTATCAAAATTTAAGCTGGAATACTTTACATGAAATCCAATCAACAATTTCCAGTGTACTTACAACTTCAGTAATTTCAGATATTGAGTCATCTCCCTTTTATTCACTTATGCTTGATGAGAGCACTGACATTACTGTTAACAAACACTTGAGCATTTGTGTGCGTTATATAAAATGTGGAAGCCCAGTGACAAGGTTCTTGTGCAATGTTGCTCTCACTAATGGGAAAGCTCATACTATTGTCAACTGTATGGTTGAGATATTACTGGAACTTGGCCTTAATTTGTCAAACTGTACCTCTATAGCAACTGACGGTGCTGCCGTGATGATGGGGAGGCATACAGGTGTTGGGGTTCAAATGAAATCAAAGTTTTCACCATTCTCTGTTCAGGTACACTGTATAGCACACCGCCTCAACCATGTTCAGCATGTGTTGATTAAATGAAGAAGAACGAGTTTATGAGCAAGTTTATACAAAAGTTTGATTCATTATATCACTTTTTCAGTAGTTCTAGTGAACGCACTGCAACACTGCGTACACTACAGTATGTTCTCGAAGAGCCTGAACTTTCAGTCAAGGAACCTCACTCTGTGAGATGGCTGGGCTTACGGAATGCTGTAAGAGCTGTATGTGAAAGTTACGGATCTATTTTAGCTGCTCTTTCAAAATATTCAGCAGAGAAAAACGCAGTAGCCAAAGGGCTGTACAAGTACTTTACAAATTATAAAGTGGTTCTGACAACAGCATTTATGTTGGAGGTTCACAATGAACTGTCACTACTGAGTTGTGAATTTCAAAAGCAAAACCTGATCTTTAGTTCAGTTCAGCCACTGCTTGATGCAACTCAGCAAAAAACTGTGCAATATGCTTGAAAAAGATGGAGAGAATCTTATCAGTATGAAGAAACAATCAGAATATCAGAGAATGAGGCTTATCATCAAGACGAAAAGTTATCATACAGAGCAGCAACCATGGACTCAGAATTTAAAACCCAAAGAACCATGTACATTGAAAGTCTTAGAAAGAACATCAAAGGGAGATTTAGGAAAGAGGACAGTACAATTTTCAGTGACCTCAGCAAGGTGTTAGAGCCAATTGTTGTAAATTCAAGTACAGGTACTGAATCTGAAGAAGCATAAGAACGCTTGGAATCATTTTATGGCCACTCAAAAGAAGTACGAGTTGTTCACGGGAATTTAGTTGACGGGACAGAAGAGGAAGTTACTGAAATAGATCCATTGTTAGACCCAGTACAGTTGGAAGCTGAATGGCCTAGACTTAAAGGAATGATAGGTGGTGCTTATGCCCTGCTACAGACTGATATGCTATGTAGGCGAATCATTCTCATCCATAAAGCAGTGTTCTAAACTTTGCAAAGCTTGCATCTATTGCTTTAACTATGCAGCTTAGCAGTGTAGAATGTGAACGTAGTTTTAGTATGCAGAATCGGTTAAAAAACAAATTCAGGGCACCTTTAGCTACTGAGAAACTGGAGATTCTTCTGAGAATAGGCATGTTGGGACCTGAACAGCAAAGTAGCAGTGATAGTGACTATATTAACATTATTAAGTCAGCAGTAACTCAATGGCTTTCAAAGAAGAAAAGGAGGAAGGGTCGTCTTGTTTGTGAGTACAAACCAAGAGCTAAGAGACAGAAACTTGACCTTTGCTAGTTATGTAAGGGAGTTCAGTACGGAAAAAGCAACAGAAACTTTATTGTATGTTACTTGTGTTTTCAAGTTTGGTTGATTTGTTTGTGTTTATAGCTAAAATAAGCATACAAGTTAAACATTATCTGGTTATGGTAAATCTATGCAAATCAATAAATTTTTTTGGATGATACCCAATATTGTTTCTGTGTTACCCAATTGCTTGTCAGGTCCAGGGATAAATACCCAATTAACTCCAAAGCTTATCTGTAGCACTGAATGACCCTATCCTTTTGAATATTCAATGCCCAATAATGCCAAAATTTGAACAGAAAATCAATGTTAAATCGAGCTTCACCCCAATGCAATACACAAATATTGAAGAAACAGCAGGGGAAATGTCGAAATTGAGCCTGCCCCGTTAACTAACGACATCGTAAATTTAAGGTATGAAAAGTAATTTTCAGTTACCACCTTATCAGAACCTTTACATCGTCTTTTCTCAGAAATTAATTATAAACTACCTTAAATCTTTACCGCCCCGTGGCACGTCAATCCGTAAACCAAGGTTAAGGTTAATCATTGCCAACGTTAAAATACTTTTGATGAATAAGTTCACGTGACCGCAATAGAGGAATGGAAACGAAAAGCTTTACTTACTGGCTTGTAGATGGCGGACACTTGCGCTTTAAACTGACCGTAGCCTTCTTATTTCTGTCTTCTGGCGTACTAGTTATAGGCCACACAGGACTTGCAGACATTAGGTTAGGGTGAACAAACTGCAATGCGTCATCTTGTTGAGGCGACGGCATCACTGCGGTCAATCCAGCCTTAAAAGCCGTCTGCATCTTTGCAGCACACTGTTTGTGCGACCCCGAGTCAATGTTGCTCCATATCCGCATATTCTCCGCTTTGAGTTGTGAAATTTCTTCTTTCAATTCTCTATTGTCATTTTCTAGAGCATGCATGTTATCGTTTTGTCTTTCCAATGCCTCTATTCTCGCAACATACTCTTTCTCCCTGTCTCTACCTTCGTTCACCAATGTTCGCATTTTTACCAGCTCGTTCCGTACAAAATCCTGAAGACCTTCAACCGCTTGGACCACGAATTCGTTATCGTCAACGTTACTTTCCATTTTTTTCAGATTCTGAAATAGAGTGAGAATAAGGTATTGAATTTTAAAATTAAAAATCGAAACAGTATATTTTTATACATTATTAAATGGTTGTCCTGTGTACTTACACGAACATTGATCTGCCAAGAAACATATATGGTAAGGGTTAGGTACTGGGTAAGGTAGGTAAGGTACTAAGTAAAGTGGCCTTGTTAGGGTTACGGTGAATGTAAAATAGATAAATACAGAATCCTTAAAGAAAGCCCAACACGGCAAAATTGAAAATGTTGCAGGCTCGGTTTGATTGAGCCTGTTCATGGACGGTACTTGAAAGTGCAAGTTACCGTCCATGCCCCCTAGCACCGGCTTAAGCAGAATTCAACATTTAAACATGAAATAGTAAAATTTTGAATTTAGAAACATCCCCAGATGTGTTCATACGGCGGTTATCATGGAACCTTCAATGTGACACTTATGCGCCATTCCATGAAAAGCGGCGTATGGTCCCCAAGTAATAAAAAGCGTGTGCCCTAAACGAGAAAACAATGGGCAGAACTAAATAAAATGGAATTTTGAAAGGGGATCAGATGTTATGAAGCCTGCGTATCACAGATAAGAGACAAATTTAAAAAGCAGGCAACATATCCTAAGGGTGATTCAACATTATTCAACTAGGAATATTGGAACCACCCAACTAGAAAATGCCGAAAAGTTGATACTAAAAATACTACAAGCACAACAATAATGTCGTGCTGAACAATCTTCAAGGATCGAAAATATAACATCATTGATTAAATGTACGGGGAGACTTTTTACAGCCGCCACACGGCACAAATAACACACAAATAAGCATACACTATTATAAACATTGTATAAATTTTTATTAACTAGTACGTACATAGCACATAGTTAAACATGTAATGACTACCTTACCCTTCCTATCAACATATTTCTCCTTTTACCTTACTATTAACCTCTTAACTAGGCTACAAAGATGCGTGCCCACTTTTCACACTACCTCACCTAACCCTTATCACTAACCGTGACCTTACCTGATCCCTAACACAAAAGCTTACCGACCATATGTTGAAGCATATCCTTAGACAAACACCATACCCAAACTACCCACAAGCTAACCAACGTTACCCGCAAACTCATCAACCTTACCCACTACCTTACTTACCTTACCAATTACCTTACCAACCTTACTAAATACCTTACTTACCTTACTCAGTATCATAAACACCTTACCCACCACTTAAACTTTTAAAGTTGAATGAAATAATCCAACACAATATTCCCGCAGAAAAATAAATGTCAAAGCAATAGAGATATTGCAACACGATATTTCCATACAAGATTATAATTACGATGGCGTTCCGTGTTAATAAAATAATGTTCTTTTAAACACAAATTGCTGCTGGTCTGCTCAGTAGCGTTTAACAAAGGCATATCTGAAGCTTACCTAAAGTTAAGGCTGCCGACCTTATCTTGAAGAATATCCTTACACTTAACACTTAACACTGAACCAAAAACTACCCAGAAGCTTTCCAATGTTACCCACTTCATTACCCACCTTTCCGACTACGTATCGTACCATAATACTCACCCTAACTGAGAAGCTATATCTGTACTCTAAATCCCTAACCAACATTACCCACTCACTTACCAACCTTATCCACTACCTTACCTACCTTACCAAGTACCTTACCCACCTTACCCACTACCTTACTCAGTGCCTTACCAAGTACCCCAAACACACGTTAAAAATACCTCATCTACATTACCCAGAACCTGACTGTTTACCACTTACACACCCTAAACCAGATGGTAATTTGAAGCATATCCTAACGTTTAACCCCTTACCAACATTATCCACTACCTAACCAAAGTTCACCCACTATCTTACCTAGGTAATCTTGTATCTTACCCACGTTGCACACTACCTCACCTATCTTTCTCAGCACGTTACCCTGTACCATACCCATCTAACACATTACCTTACCTAACTTACCAAGTGCCTTACTGTCTATCTTACACACCCTTAACCCAGAATCTTACTTGAAACATATCCTTACTATTAACCGCTTACCAACATTACCCACTACCTTACCCCCTTAGTCACTTCCTTACCTACCTACCTACCAAACTATCCTACTATCCTTACCTAGTACCTTACCCATAACCATAGATAACATTAATAATAGGTTTTTACAGGGCAAGTTTGCTTTAAGAAACATATCGACACACTTAGTAAAATATTGGCCCGAGGGCTTATGCCGTCCAAGCATGCCGGTATCGTCTAAGCCTTTTACTGCATGAGCATAGTCTATTTTCATTGATTTAAGCCTCTTGTTACAATTCCAAACTGCTATGAAACTATAAAAAAATGCTTCAATATTGATCAAACTTGTCACAAATGTTGGCTTGCCCATAGCCTATTGAACAGCATGCTCAATTTTAAATTTCCAGTAGCCATGGCAACAGGGGGACGTCTCAAAATCGCCAAAACTCTCTATTTTGCGTTGTTTTTCTCATCAAAACTGATTTGGAGGTGCAGCAACTTTTCAATTGATTGAGATAATTAAAGTCTAAGGTTTTCGGGTATTGATACACGATACGTTTAAATCGGCCTTAAGCCCCCCCCATAAGTCCCAAATCTTCTCGGCGATTAGAGGGGCTACTGCGTCACTTCAAACCCCCAAATAGAAGGGGGCCTCCCCTTGATATACTGTATTCCTAGAAAAGATTTCGCGCATTTTAAGTTAGCGCTTTTCGCGGTAGGCATGATTACGCGAATCTTTATAGCCGCGAATATGTCACTTATAACAAATCTTCGAACATTTCTAGCTTCAACCAAATAAAAACATAAACGTTCCATATATTTATTCTAATCTACTTACACAATAACATATAAACACAGGTGCTATAGAAATGCGTAAAAAAATTATGTAAAGTTCATATCCTTAATAAACTACCACATGTTTTAGCTTGTAATCCATATTTACATTTCAATATACCTATAATGCACATAACAAAACAAAAACAAACATGAAAAAATGTCAATTAATACTTATTATCACGCTTATTCACATTATTGGCTAGTCACAGCGTATACAAAGCATTTACAGTTTGCGTAAATTAAATGACATGGATCTTATTTGCTTGGAGAAGGTGTAATCCTTTGTTTAAAGTACAATAGCTACATTGATAAACAATGTTGTGTTATGTTGTTATGATGAAAGCGATGGACAGTCCAATACCGTTAAAGTAGTTATATAAATCTAGACGTTTGGACCGGGGGGGGGGAACAAAAAACAAAACCTGGAAATTTCCTGCTACCTTTGAGTAATACACTTGATTTTAAGGTCAATCATAAATTGTTAAATTATTTATGTGACATTCATAAATGGAAAATCAAATACATGTAGGTTTATACCGTAGCCTAAAAAAACTGTAATTTAGGCCGTAGCGACTTAATATTCGCGGAATCCGCGGTTGCTACAAATCTGCGAAAGTTTGTCTCCGCGAAAATGCCGACGTTGTGAAAAACGCGAAATATTGTATCCGCGAACATTTCTAGGAATACAGTACCTTTTAAATGGGAGGGGGTGGCGCAGAAAAGTAATCACTCTTGAACAACATTTCTCAAACTCAAAACTCCTAAATAGCGCGCATGTTTTTCACTATTTGAGGCCTCAAAAGGGGTGGGGTGTAAAACACGCCTTTATGAGGTAAAAGGTTATAAGGAACATAACTTTTTATTGCATCTGCTGTCCTTTATCATTATCTTATCAAAATCCATTATTCGGTTTTTGAGCTGTACATACGGTAACTCATTGCTAATGGCGTAACAAATTATATTTGTCGTTGCTAGAGTACAGGTACAAAATGACCGAAAGTTACCTTTATATGGATTTTTGGCATAGTAGGAAGACGGTTGATATTAGCACACTTGCTCAATACCGTCTAATATTCGCAATCTTTAGGCAGCATTTATGCACTTTGGATGCTTCTTTTACTATTTTAAGCAAGATATGCTATTAACAATTTCTGGAAAGGTTGATCCTTCGATAGCAACGAAAACTTTTTAAACACAGAAAATTGCTGAGTTCATTCGACTAAGATTTTTCATGAGCAGAATGGAAAAACTGGAATATTCGCAGATGTTTCCAGTAAAGTATCTCCGAACTCTGCATATTCTGCACAAATAGTGTAAATAAGTATACACAATAAGAAATATTTCAAATCAAATGTAGGAAATACCCAGTGTTTACTACTTGCATTTATTCTATATTGATAACCAATACTCGTTACACTAAAAGCAATACTCGTGACACCGGTGGGCAACTCCAACGCAATACTCGGTACACTGACATGTGTATTTATTCTCAAAATGCATTGTCATCTGAGGTTCTATTTTTGATTGAACATTTACAACATAAATATTATCACCATTATCACATTTCACTCGATTGAAGTTTTTATTTTAAGGAAGTATATATACAAAAACATTAAATACAAATATTGGCATGTTTATTTAACCACTAAGTCATTAAGGCTTTTCCTGAAATATTAAACAAATATGTAACAAATACAAATACTGACATGTTTATTTAACCACTAAGTCATTAAAGCTTTTCCTGAAATATTGGACAAATATGTTACAATAATTTACGAGCAAGCAAAACTATTAATTTCTAATAATAACACCAGGAAATTTTATATATATCTTAAAGTCAAATACATTGAAAATATATAAGATGAACATGACCAGATGATGACGTGCATCAATTTTGTTAATAACCGTAACAGTTTCCTGTACAAATATTGGTAATTCATCACGAAAACTGTATACCTCTAATAGTGTCTACTCTCCTATTTGGGATATAATACTTTGTTGTTTCAACTGAACAAACAAGCGAACCGATTTTTCTTTGTGCTAGAATATGGCAACATCAAGTTAAGTAAATCGCTTTATGTGACAATTTGATTGGCAATAGTTAGTATCTTGTAATTCACTCGATCCCATTTCTTTATATATTTCTTCTTATAGCATATCCGTAATTATGAAAAATGTTTATTCATAAGTTAACAAGTGCTCCTCAAACAAATGTTTGAGAAATCATTCGTTATTGATTACTGTTTTCTAAAGATGAATCCAACAGTTAAAAATGACCCAAAATATAAAAAAATACATTCGGATTTTGTTGGAAAATCAACATTTTAAATTGCAACAAACTAAATGCTATCCTTAAGTAATAAAGGACACTCTAATATACAATTAAGTACGCACTGAAATATATATTTGTTAAAGATTTGATATTTGTATAATTGTTCTGTTACATGCTTTAATCTAATTTAGTATGAGAACAAATCGAACAATAGACGGGAATAAAATGCTTACACATACATTACATACTTGTGATTCGTCGTTTAAATAACAGAAACTTCAGTATTTAGGTAGACAAGTGCTTCAACAATAGAATAATACTATATAGTTACATGTTAGGTCTGAGAAGAACGATTGTACAATCATTATTTCGGACACGCGTATATTTCTCAATTTTAATTGAGCTATGGTTTGGAATCTAGACTATGTTATTTCTTTTTAGAAATACACATTAACCTAGATTCTCGCAAGAATCTGTCAATTTAGTAAAGTCTGAAATATATGTGGTGCCGTTATAGCTGTAACATGATCTTTGTTACACTTAGATGTATTTTTAATTGATTTATTTTAATATGTTGCATATGATATTCTTTTAAAATTATTTCTGTATCAACCATTATCGATGAGACAATTGCTACCTACAAATCTGTGAATCAAATAGATAATCGTTACGTTTCTGAAAGGTTTCCGTGATATTTAAATAATAACGTCATTTGTTTTGTTACGGATTTATTAAAACTTGGACAGAAGTATTATTCACTTGCAAGTTATGTCTATTCGTCTTTCCAAACCAATATACAAATTGGAAATCCAAGATAAGAAACGTTATCGAGCCAGAAACCAAACATAAACTTTGTTTGTCTAACATATTGAAAAGAAATTTTATTGACAAATTTTGAAAAAAAAAACCCAACCCTTTCTGACTGGAAAATAAGTGAAACCTAGTTAATTTATGCTCTTTTATCATTATAACACATCTTTCCATTTCCTTCCTAGACAAGTAGACATAAAGGTCATAAATAAGGAAACATTTACAGACATATTGTTTCAGATATATGGACAGTGCATTCTCTAAAAATAAATTTTAAGATTGAAAACTACGTTTTATAAAATTAATATAGTAGATGCATGCTCAGAAGCCATAACATCCCATAAATGGAAGACATTTTAGACAAAATACAAAATAGCTAAAATATTTTGACCACTTTTTTATGATGTTTATTGAGAAGGTACCGCAAAAATTATGTGTTCTAAATCATCTTGACATGTATGTATCGAGGGAGATATTTTTGCAAAGTACACTTCCTCGTAAATCACAAACCTTCAATATGGACCACATATTTCTTCATTTTTGTGCGAAATGACATTGTTTATATTGCCGTGTTGCAAGAAAGTAAAATTTTA